>NC_084467.1:117002121-117305151 GCF_027409185.1 Cynocephalus volans | reverse complement strand
GAGCAGGCTGCAGGCGGGCACTAGACTCGGTTTATACCGGGGAGATACAAAGGTGAACAAGACCCGAGAAAGATCTACACAGTGCTACAAAGGCACCCAGAGAGACTGGTCGTCTGTGCCTAGCAGAAACCTGGTAGACTTCCTGGGCGAGGCGGTGCTGAGCAGGGTCTTGAAGGCCCAGCTGATAGACGAGGGGTGCAGAAGACACGCCCCAACCCAGCACAGTGTGCACAGAGGGGGGAGACGCGCGGCCAGGGAGGCGGAGACTCGACAGAAACCACACACCCGGTGGGGTCGCCACTGCACGATCTAACAGCCTGGGCCAGAGCACACGGAACGGGGAGAAGTCCTGTACAGAAAGTGAAAGCTCAACAGAGATCACACACCCTGTGGTACGTGACCCACCAGCCCAGCAGAGTACAAGCTGACCAGAAAGGTGGATCCCCGGAGAAGCCCAAGACCCGAGGCAACCACACACACAAGACACTAGAGGCCAACTGAGCAGTCACGGCGGGAGCCATACCAAATTGGCAACCACAGCATCATCCTAGTTAGTCATTAGTCTTAAACCGGTGGACTGTGAAACCCCCTGCCACAATGAATAAACACCAAAAAAAAGACACCAGAAATACAAAAAATCAAGAAAGTACACCACCAAAAGTTAATAAATCTCATACTCTAGATCCTATAGAACAAGAAGCCCTTGAAATAACTGATAAGGAATTTCGAGTGATAATTCTAAGGAAACTGAATGAGATACAAGAAAACTCAGCTAGACATCATGATGAAATGAGGAAAAGTATACAGGATCTGAAAGAGGAAATATACAAGGAAATCAATGTCCTGAAAAAAAATGTAGCAGAACTTGCTGAACTGAAGAAGTTATTCAGCGAAATAAAAAACACAACGGAGAGTTTAACCAGCAGGCTTGTCGAAGTTGAAGAGAGAACCTCTGAACTTGAAGATGGGCTGTTTGAAATAACACAAGCAGACAAAAAGAAAGAAAAAAGAATCAAGGACATGGAAGAAAATCTGAGAGAGATATCAGACAACCTCAAGCGCTCAAATATCCGAGTCATGGGTATTCCAGAAGGGGAGGAAAATGGAGATTCCATTGAAAACATATTCAACAAAATAGTGGCAGAAAACTTCCCAGGTATAGGAAAAATCACAGATCTTCAGATCCAGGAAGCTCAACGATCTCCAAACGTATTCAACCCAAAAAGGCCTTCTCCAAGACATGTCATAGTCAAATTGGCAAAACTCAGAGACAAAGAGAGAATCTTAAAAGCTGCAAGAGAGAAGCGTCAAATCACCTATAAGGGAGCCCCAATCAGGTTAACATCAGACTTTTCATCACAAACCCTAAAAGCTAGAAAGGAATGGGATGATATTTTCAAAATACTAAAAGACAAAGATTGCCAGCCAAGAATACTCTACCCTGCAAGGCTATCCTTCCGAAATGAGGGGCAAATAGTATATTTCTCAGACAAACAAAAACTGCGGGAGTTCACTACCACAAGACCACCCTTACAAGAAATCCTCAAGGGAGTACTGGGTTTGGTTCCTGAAAAATAACTACCACTGCCATAAAAACCTAAGAAAAATCTAAACCCGCTAGTACAATAAAAATGGCATTCATGAAGAGAAAACAAGCTAACAAAAACACTATCTACAACCTAAGGAACCAACAAACAAAGAAACCAAACAGTAAATCAGAAAGCAAGGAACAAAAGACACCTAAGACAACCAAACAACCAATAAAATGCTAAGAATAAATCAACACCTTTCAATAACAACTCTTAATGTTAAAGGCTTAAATTCCCCAATTAAAAGACACAGACTGGCTGACTGGATCAAAAAGTAGGACCCAACTATATGCTGCCTACAAGAGACCCACCTCACCCATAAAGATTCACACAGACTAAGAGTAAAAGGATGGAAAAAGATTTACCATGCAAACAGAAAAGAAAAACGAGCTGGAGTGGCTATTCTTATATCTGACAAAATAGACTTTAAACTAAAAACCATAAAAAGAGACAATGAGGGACACTACTTAATGATAAAAGGACTGATCCATCAAGAAGACATAACAATCATAAATATGTATGCACCCAATGTTGGAGCAGCCAGATTTATAAAACAAACTCTATTAGACCTAAAGAAGGAAATAGACACTAATACCATAATAGCAGGGGACCTGAACACTCCACTGTCAATATTAGACAGATCATCTAGGCAAAGAATCAGTAGAGAAACACAAGATCTAAACAAGACTCTAGACCAATTGGAATTGGCAGATATCTACAGAACATTCCACCCAACAACCTCAGAATATTCATTCTTCTCATCAGCACATGGATCATTCTCCAAGATAGATCACATATTAGGTCACAAATCAAGTCTCAATAAATTCAAAAAAATTGGAATTATCCCATGTATCTTCTCAGACCACAATGGATTAAAACTAGAAATTAATAACAAACAAAACTCTGGAAACTATACAAACACATGGAAATTAAACAGCATTCTACTTAATGACATATGGGTCCAAGAAGAAATCAAGCAGGAAATCAAAAAGTTTATTGAAACTAATGAAAACAATGATACATCATACCAAAACCTGTGGGATACTGCAAAAGCAGTATTGAGGGGAAAATTTATTGCATTAAATGCTCACTTCAGAAGAATGGAAAGATGGCAAGTGAACAACCTAACACTTCACCTTAAAGAACTAGAAAAACAAGAACAATCCAATCCTAAAGTTAGCAGACGGAAAGAAATCATTAAGATCAGAGCAGAACTGAATGAAATTGAAAACCAAAAAACAATTCAAAAGATCAACGAATCAAAAAGTTGGTTTTTTGAAAAGATAAATAAAATTGACAAACCATTAGCATGGCTAACAAAAAAAAGAAGAGAGAAGACTCAAATAACAAAAATTAGAAATGAAAAAGGCGATATTACAACTGATTCATCTGAAATACAAGGAATCATTCGAGACTACTATAAACAACTATACGCCAACAAATTTGAAAATCTGGAGGAAATGGATAAATTTCTGGACACACACAAGCTCCCAAAACTGAACCGTGAAGATGTAGAAAATTTGAACAGACCAATAACAATAAAGGAGATTGAAGCTGTTATCAGAAGGCTCCCAACAAAGAAAAGCCCAGGACCAGATGGATTCACAGCAGAATTTTACCAAACATTCAAACAGGAATTGACACCGATTCTTTACAAACTATTCCAAAAGATTGAAACGGACGCAAATCCCCCAAACTCATTCTATGAAGCAAACATCATCCTGATACCAAAACCAGGTAAAGATATAACCAAAAAAGAAAACTACAGGCCGATATCCTTGATGAATATAGATGCAAAAATCCTCACTAAAATACTAGCAAACAGAATACAGCAACACATACGAAAAATTATTCATCACGATCAAGTGGGATTCATCCCAGGGATGCAAGGTTGGTTCAACATACGCAAATCAATAAATGTGATACACCATATTAATAAACTCAAACACAAGGACCATATGATCATCTCTATAGATGCTGAAAAAGCATTTGATAAAGTTCAGCACTCATTCATGACAAAGACCCTCTATAAGTTAGGTATAGAGGGAAAGTATCTCAACATAATTAAAGCCATATATGCCAAACCCACTGCCAATATCATCCTGAATGGGGAAAAGCTGAAAGCTTTTCCTTTAAGAACAGGCACTAGACAAGGATGCCCACTCTCACCACTCCTATTCAACATAGTGTTGGAGGTACTAGCCAGAGCAATCAGAGAAGAGAAGGAAATAAAGGGCATCCAGATTGGAAAAGATGAAGTCAAACTGTCCCTGTTTGCAGATGACATGATCCTATATATCGAACAGCCTAAAACCTCTACAAAAAAACTGTTGGAATTGATAAATGATTTCAGCACAGTAGCAGGATACAAAATCAACACACAAAAATCAGTAGCATTTCTTTTCTCCAATAGTGAACATGCAGAAGGAGAAATCAAGAAAGCCTGCCCATTTACAATAGCCACCAAAAAAATAAAATACTTAGGAATTGAGTTAACCAAGGAGGTGAAAAATCTCTATAATGAGAACTACAAACCACTGCTGAGAGAAATTAGAGAGGATACAAGAAGATGGAAAGATATTCCATGCTCTTGGATTGGAAGAATCAACATAGTGAAAATGTCCATACTACCCAAAGTGATATACAAATTCAATGCAATCCCCATCAAAATTCCAAAGACATTATTCTCAGAAATGGAAAAAACTATTCAGACATTTATATGGAACAATAAAAGACCACGAATAGCCAAAGCAATGCTCAGCAAAAAAAATAAAGCTGGAGGCATAACACTACCTGACTTTAAGCTATACTACAAAGCTATAATAACCAAAACAGTATGGTACTGGCATAAAAACAGACACACTGACCAATGGAATAGAATAGAGAATCCAGAAATCAACCCTCACACTTACTGCCATCTGATCTTTGACAAAGGCACCAAGCCTATTCACTGGGGAAGGGACTGCCTCTTCAGCAAGTGGTGCTGGGATAACTGGATATCGTTATGCAGGAGAATGAAACTAGATCCATACCTCTCACCATATACTAAAATCAACTCAAAATGGATTAAGGATTTAAATATACACCCTGAGACAATAAAACTTCTTAAAGAAAACATAGGGGAAACACTTCAGGAAATAGGACTGGGCACAGACTTCATGAATACGACCCCAAAAGCACGGGCAACCAAAGGAAAAATAAACAAATGGGATTATATCAAACTAAAAAGTTTCTGCACAGCAAAAGAAACAATTAAAAGAGTTAAAAGACAACCAACAGAGTGGGAGAAAATATTTGCAAAATATACATCTGACAAAGGATTAATATCCAGAATATATAAGGAACTCAAACAACTTTACAAGAAGAAAACAAGCAACCCAATTAAAAAATGGGCAAAAGAGCTAAGTAGGCATTTCTCTAAGGAAGATATCCAAATGGCCAACAGACATATGAAAAAATGCTCAACATCACTCAGCATCCGGGAATTGCAAATCAAAACCACATTGAGATACCATCTAACCCCAGTTAGGATGGCTAAAATCCAAAAGACTATGAACGATAAATGCTGGCGAGGCTGCGGAGAAAAAGGAACTCTCATACATTGTTGGTGGGACTGCAAAATGGTGCAGCCTCTATGGAAAATGGTATGGAGGTTCCTTAAACAATTGCAAATAGATCTACCATACGACCCAGCCATCCCACTGTTGGGAATATACCCAGAGGAATGGAAATCATCAAGTCGAAGGCATACCTGTTCCCCAATGTTCATCGCAGCACTCTTTACAATAGCCAAGAGTTGGAACCAGCCCAAATGCCCATCATCAGATGAGTGGATACGGAAAATGTGGTACATCTACACAATGGAATACTACTCAGCTATAAAAACGAATGAAATACTGCCATTTGCAACAACATGGATGGACCTCGAGAGAATTATATTAAGTGAAACAAGTCAGGCACAGAAAGAGAAATACCACATGTTCTCACTTATTGGTGGGAGCTAAAAATTAATATATAAATTCACACACACACATACACACATACACACACAAACCGGGGGGGGGGGGAGAAGATATAACAACCACAATTATTTGAAGTTGATACAACAAACAAACAGAAAGGACATGGTTGGGGGGGAGGGGGGGAGGGAGAAGGGTGGGAGGTTTTGGTGATGGGGAGCATTAATCAGCTACAATGTATATCGACAAAATAAAATTTAAAAAAAAAAAAAAAAAAAAGGGAAGGTCTCAGGACCACCTCAAAACCTGCTGTAAAAAAAAAAAAAAAAAAAAAAAAATAAAGAATAGGGTTCTGAGAAGCAGAAACTTCTTGAGCAAAGGGAAGGCCATCATTGAATAGTTTTGGTAGGACTGTCACTGCTCTGTAGGGTGCTTCTGTGCATTTAAGGAAGAAAGCATTTCTTCCTCCAGGCACTTCTGTCCAAGTTTGCCATAATAATTTTACTGTCCTTTCTTTGGAAATTGTTATAAATCTTGGATCTCTGAGATGTGAATGGCACTTCCTTGGATGTGGCACTGTCATGCACTGCACAACCTATAGAATATTATGCTGCAATTATGACCATAGGTATGAAAAGTGATACTAGAAATAAATGAATGCCTAGTTCCTCCCCCGGAGTCTTCATTCACTCCTGGATTGTCTGAAAGGCTAAAGACACTGACTTCTATTATTGGCTGGAATACCTTCACTTTCCTAACTCAGGTCTAACCAAAAGAGTGTTTAAGACATAAATTCTGGAGTTATTACAAGGTGGGACCCAACACAGGGGATCCTAGACTGAGCCAGCCCCACTGTGTCTAGTGTGAACCAGACCCATCCCAAATTCTTCCAAGAGCTAGAGGCACATATTTACATGCATCATGGTAGAGCTCATGGTAACTAACCCTACTAGCACCCTAGGATGTCTTCCTATCCAAAGCTTACACACACAGGGACCCTGCTGTCAAATTCCGAGTTCTAAGCCTCGTGGTTTTTGTACTAGAATCAATGAAGAAGACAATCATAATAAATTAAATATTCACTGTGTAACAAGCACTGTGCTAGAAATTTTATACACATTATCTAATTGAAACTTGACTTGTATTCTCCAAGTCTTAGTATATCAATTCTTTTATTCACTCCTTTATTCAAGTGATATTTATTTAGCGCTTTATTACCTGTTTATATTAATGGGTTAAGGCTGACTCTTAGAAGACTGGTACTCTCCCAAACTTTTTGATCATGAGAAACGTATCAGCTCTTAAAAATTATTGAGGACCCTGTGAACTTTTGTCTATATTATTTTACAATAGAAAAAATTAAAATTGAGAAATTTTGAAAAAGATTTGTACTTTTTATTTTTATTTATTTATTTTGTGTGTGTGTGTGTGTGTGTGTGTGTGTGGGTGGGTGTGTGTGTGAATTTATATATTAATTTTTAGCTCCCACCAATAAGTGAGAACATGTGGTATTTCTCTTTCTGTGCCTGACTTGTTTTGCTTAATATAATTCTCTCGAGGTCCATCCATGTTGTTGCAAATGGCAGTATTTCATTCGTTTTTATAGCTGAGTAGTATTCCATTGTGTAGATGTACCACATTTTCCGTATCCACTCATCTGATGATGGACATTTGGGCTGGTTCCAACTCTTGGCTATTGTAAAGAGTGCTGCAATGAACATTGGGGAACAGGTATACCTTCGACTTGATGATTTCCATTCCTCTGGGTATATTCCCAACAGTGGGATAGCTGGGTCGTATGGTTGATCTATCTGCAATTGTTTGAGGAACCTCCATACCATTTTCCATAGAGGCTGCACCATTTTGCAGTCCCACCAACAATGTATGAGAGTTCCTTTTTCTCCGCAACCTCGCCAGCATTTATCGTTCAGAGTCTTTAAGATTTTAGCCATCCTAACTGGGGTTAGATGGTATCTCAGCGTGGTTTCCAGTTGCATTTCCAGGATGCTGAGTGATGTTGAGCATTTTTTCATATGTCTGTTGGCCATTTGTATATCTTCCTTAGAGAAATGCCTACTTAGCTCTTTTGCCCATTTTTTAATTGGGTTGCTTGTTTTCTTCTTGTAAAGTTGTTTGAGTTCCTTATATATTCTGGATATTAATCCTTTGTCAGATGTATAGTTTGCAAATATTTTCTCCCACTCTGTTGGTTGTCTTTTAACTCTGTTAATTGTTTCTTTTGCTGTGCAGAAGCTTTTTAGTTTGATATAATCCCATTTGTTTATTTTTCTTTTGGTTGCCCATGCTTTTGGGGTCGTATTCATGAAGTCTGTGCCCAGTCCTATTTCCTGAAGTGTTTCTCCTATGTTTTCTTTAAGAAGTTTTATTGTTTCAGGGTGTATATTTAAATCCTTAATCCAGTTTGAGTTGACTTTAGTATACGGTGAGAGGTATGGATCTAGTTTCATTCTCCTTTATATGGATATCCTGTTATCCCAGGACCATTTGCTGAAGAGGCAGTCCCTTCCCCAGTGAATAGGCTTGGTGCCTTTGTCAAAGATCAGATGGCAGTAAGTGTGTGGGTTGATTTCTGGATTCTCTATTCTATTCCATTGGTCAGTGTGTCTGTTTTTATGCCAGTACCATACTGTTTTGGTTATTATAGCTTTGTAGTATAGCTTAAAGTCAGGTAGTGTTCTGTTATGCCTCCAGCTTTACTTTTTTGCTCCGCATTGCTTTGGAATTTTGATGGGGATTGCATTGAATTTGTATATCACTTTGGGTAATATGGACATTTTCACTATGTTGATTCTTCCAATCCAAGAGCATGGGATATCTTTCCATGTTCTTGTATCCTCTCTAATTTCTCTCAGCAGTGGTTTGTAGTTCTCATTATAGAGATTTTTCACCTCCTTGGTTAACTCAATTCCTAAGTATTTTATTTTTTGGGTGGCTATTGTAAATGGGCAGGCTTTCTTGATTTCTCGTTCTGCATGTTCACTATTGGAGAAAAGAAATGCTATTAATTTTTGTGTGTTGATTTTGTATCCTGCTACTGTGCTGAAATCATTTATCGATTCCAACAGTTTTTTTTGTAGAGGTTTTAGGCTGTTCGATATATAGGATCACGTCATCTGCAAACAGGGACAGTTTGACATCATCTTTTCCAATCTGGATGCCCTTTATTTCCTTCTCTTCTCTGATTGCTCTGGCTAGTACTTCCAACACTATGTTGAATAGGAGTGGTGAGAGTGGGCATCCTTGTCTAGTGCCTGTTCTTAAAGGAAAAGCTTTCAGCTTTTCCCCATTCAGGATGATATTGGCAGTGGGTTTGTCATATATGGCTGTAATTATGTTGAGATACTTTCCCTCTATACCTAACTTATAGAGGGTCTTTGTCATGAATGAGTGCTGAACTTTATCAAATGCTTTTTCAGCATCTATACAGATGATCATATGGTGTTTGTGTTTGACTTTATTAATATGCTGTATCACATTTATTGATTTGCGTATGTTGAACCAACCTTGCATCCCTGGGATGAATCCCACTTGATCGTGGTGAATAATTTTAGGTATGTGTTGCTGTATTCTGTTTGCTAGTATTTTAGTGAAGATTTTTGCATCTATATTCATCAAGGATATCGGCCTGTAGTTTTCCTTTTTGGTTATATCTTTACCTGGTTATGGTATCAGGATGATGTTTGCTTCATGGAATGAGTTTGGGAGATTTACGTCTGTTTCAATCCTTTGGAATAGTTTGCAAAGAATCGGTGTCAATTCCTCTTTGAATGTTTGGTAAAATTCTGCTGTGAATCCATCTGGTCCTGGCCTTTTCTTTGTTGGGAGCCTTCTGATAACAGCTTCAATCTCCTTTATTGTTATTGGTCTGTTCAGATTTTCTACGTCTTCATGGTTCAGTTTTGGGAGCTTGTGTGTGTTCAGAAATTTATCCATTTCCTTCAGATTTTCAAATATGTTGGCGTATAGTTGTTTATAGTAGTCTCGAATGATTCCTTGTATTTCAGATGAATCAGTTGCAATATCGCCTTTTTCATTTCTAATTTTTGTTATTTGAGTCTTCTCTCTTCTTTTTTTTGTTAGCCATGCTATTGGTTTGTCAATTTTATTTATCTTTTCAAAAAACCAACTTTTTGATTCATTGATCCTTTGTATTCTTTTTTGGGTTTCGATTTCATTAAGTTCTGCTCTGATCTTAATGATTTCTTTCCATCTGCTAACTTTAGGTTTGGATTGTTCTTGTTTTTCTAGTTCTTTAAGGTGAAGTGTTAGGTTGTTCACTTGCCATCTTTCCATTCTTCTGAGGTGAGCATTTAATGCAATAAATTTCTCCCTTAATTCTGCTTTTGCAGTATCCCACAGGTTTTGGTAGGATGTATCCTTATTTTCAGTAGTTTCAATAAATTTTTTGATTTCCTGCTTGATTTCTTCTTGGACCCATATGTCATAAAGTAGAATGCTGTTTAATTTCCATGTGTTTGTATAGTTTCCAGAGTTTCGTTTTTTGTTAATTTCTAGTTTTAATCCATTGTGGTCTGAGAAAATACATTGGATAATTCCAATTTTTTTGAATTTATTGAGACTTCATTTGTGACCTAATATATGATCTATCCTGGGGAATGATCCATGTGCTGATGAGAGAATGAATACTCTGAGGTTGTTGGATGGAATGTTCTGTAGATATCTGCCAATTCCAATTGGTCTAGAGTATTGTTTAGATCTTGTGTTTCTCTACTGATTCTTTGCCTAGATGATCTGTCTAATATTGACAGTGGGCTGTTCAGGTCCTCTGCTATTATGGTATTAGTGTCTATTTCCTTCTTTAGGTCTAATAGAGTTTGTTTTTTAAATCTGGCTGCTCCAACATTGGGTGCGTAAATATTTTTGATTGTTATGTCTTCTTGATGGATCAGTCATTTTGTCATTAAGTAGTGTCCCTCATTGTCTCTTTTTATGGTTTTTAGTTTAAAGTCTATTTTGTCAGATATAAGAATAGCTACTCCAGCTCATTTTTCTTTTCTGTTTGCATGGCAAATCTTTTTCCATCCTTTCACTCTTAGTCTATGTGAATCTTTATGGGTGAGTTGGGTCTCTTGTAGGCAGCATATAGTTGAGTCCTCCTTTTTGATCCAGTCAGCCAGTCTGTGTCTTTTGATTGGGGAATTTAAGCCTTTTACATTAAGAGTTGTTATTGAAAGGTGTTGATTTATTCCTAGCATTTTATTGGTTGTTTGGTTGTCTTAGGTGTCTTTTGTTCCTTGCTTTCTGATTTAGTGTTTGGTTTCTGTGTTTGTTGGTTCCTTAGGTTGTAGATAGTGTTTTTGTTTATTTGTTTTCTCTTCATGAATGCCATTTTTATTATACTAGTGGGTTTTGATTTTTATTGGGTTTTTATGGCAGTGATAGCTATTTTTCAGGAACCAAACCTAGTACTCCCTTGAGGATTTCTTGTAAGGGTGGTCATGTGGTAGTGAACTCCCACAGTTTTTGTTTGTCTGAGAAATATACTATTTGCCCTTCATTTCAGAAGTATAGCCTTATAGGGTAGAGTATTCTTGGCTGGCAATCTTTGTCTTTTAGTATTTTGAATATATCATCCCATTCCTTTCTAGCTTTTAGGGCTTGTGATGAAAAGTCTGACATTAGCCTGATTGGGGCGCCCTTATAGGTGATTTGATGCTTCTCTCTTGCAGCTTTTAAGATTCTTTCTTTGTCTCTGAGTTTTGCCAATTTGACTATTACATGTCTTGGAGAAGGCCTTTTTGGGTTGAATACGTTTGGAGATTGTTGAGCTTCCTGGATCTGAAGATCTGTGATTTTTCCTGTACCTGGGAAGTTTTCTGCCACTATTTTGTTGAATATGTTTTCAATGCAATCTCCGTTTTCCTCCCCTTCTGGAATACCCATGACTCGGATACTTGAGCGCTTAAGGTTGTCTGATATCTCTCTCAGATTTTCTTCAATGTCTTTCATTCTTTTTTCTTTCTTTTTCTCTGGTTGTGTTATTTCTTTTCTTTTCTTTTTTTTTTTTTTTTTTTGCCTTTTTCGTGATAGGCACTCAGCCAGTAAGTGCACCCGCCCTTCCTATATAGGATCCGAACCCACGGTGGGATCGTCGCCCCGCTCCCAGTGCCGCACTCTTCTGAGTGCGCCACCGGCTCAGCCCTGCTTGTGTTATTTCAAACAGCCCATCTTCAAGTTCAGAGATTCTCTCTTCAACTTCGACAAGCCTGCTGGTTAAACTCTCCGTTATGTTTTTTATTTCGCTGAATAACTTCTTCAGTTCAGCAAGTTCTGCTACATTTTTTTTCAGGACATTGATTTCCTTGTTCAATTCCTCTTTCAGGTCCTGTATACTTTTCCTCATTTCATCATGATGTCTAGCTGAGTTTTCTTGTATCTCATTCAGTTTCCTTAGAATTATCACTCGAAATTCCTTGCCAGTCATTTCAAGGGCTTTTTGTTCTATACGATCTAGAGTTTGAGATTTATTAACTTTTGGTGGTGTACTTTCTTGATTTTTTGTATTTCTGGTATCTTTTTTTGATGTTTATTCATTGTGGCAAGGGGTTTCACAGTCCACCGGTTTGAGACTATTGACTAACTAAGATGTTGCTGTGGTTGCCAATTTGGTATGGCTACCTCTGTGACTGCTCAGTTGGCCTCTAGTGCCTTGTGTGTGTGGTTGCCTCGGGTCTTGGGCCTCTCCAGAGAGCCACCTCTCTGGTCAGCTTGGACTCTTCTGGGCTGCTTGATAACGGGGCGGTACCGCAGGGTGTGTGGTCTCTGCTGAGCTTTCACTTCCCGTGCAGGACTTCTCCCTGTTCCTTGCGCTCTGGCCCGGGCTGTTGGATCGTGCAGTGGCGACCCCACAGGGTTTGTGGTTTCTGTCGTGTCTCCGCCTCCCTAGCCAGACGTCTCCGCACTCTGTGCGCACTGGGCTGGGCTGGGACGTGTCTTCTGCAACCCTCGTCTATCAGCTAGGCCTTCAAGACCCTGCTCGGCACAGCCTCACCCGGGAAGTCTACCAGGTTTCTGCTAGGCACAGACGACCGGTCGCTCTGGGTGCCTTTGTAGCACTGTGTAGATCTTTCTAGGGACTTTTCACCTTCCTCCTGGTATTGCGGTTATTTGTGTACTTGTCTTATCTCCCACACCAGAGCGTGAGCTCCTCGGGGGAGGAGCCCGCAGCACATGGTTCACTTTTCTATCCCCCCCGGCGTGGACCAAGTTCGGTGCCCGCCCACAGTCAGCTCTCTGGCAGGTTCAAGCGGACTTGGGAACTCTCCAACCACACTATTCCTAACCAGAAATCGGTTAGTTATTTTTCCGAATTGGTGGCCACAGAGATGGTATCTGCCTTCCAGTAACAGGAAGTTTACCAGGGGCCGGAGCCCAGGGTGCAGTGGAGTGACAGTCGGCCCAGCTCATACTTCCTTTCCCTCCCGACGCTGGTCAGGGATGCCCCACGCCACCAGCCCCGTCAGAGAACCGTGGAGGGAGTGGGATGGGATGCCGCCCGCAGGCCCCGGGAAGCCCCGCGCGGGGGCAAGCAGGTGGGAAGGCTCAGTGAGGAGGCGAGCTGGGCAAGGAGCACAGGCTTGGCTGAGCAGGGCCGGAGCTGCCACCACATGAGAAAATGGAGGCAGCCCCGGGGGCGGTCAGTGGCCCAGTGGGGCAGGCGGAAGCTGGGCGGGCATCTGCACCCCGAGCAGGGCTGGGTCGGGGGTCACTCACAGGGCTGTGCCAGGTTGGCGGCTCCCTCCCCGTTCTGGGCCGCTGCCGCCTCAGGCTGCTCAGTCGGTCCGCGACGCGGCTCGGGTGCTCCCAGTAATCTTCTTTTATGCCGGCCTGAAACCTTGAATCCTGAATAGGGCAGCTGGCCGCCTTCAGCGTGGCCCCGGCCTCCGGGATCCTGGCTGCTTCAACAGCAGCCCTGGCGCCGTGTTCCCTGTTTAGAAACTCGCTTTTGCAGCTAAGAAACAGTTCTTTTCCTGCTCCATACTTCAAAGCTGTTGCCTGTAAACGAGGCAGCCTCTCCAACTCTCCCTGCTTAATAAAAGATGGAAAATTTAAGTGCCGGTGGCGAAAAGTGCAGCTCCTCTTCTCTCCCCAAATAAGTATTTGAAATCGTCAGCAAATTCAAGAAGAGGCCACAAGAGCACCACTCTTCCTCCAAAAGCTGAATAATGTGACTGTTAAAGTACTACAGATATAAAAGTGGAAAATCCTTCACTTTTAAGTTCTAAAAGGTATGAGATAGAAAGATTTGCATCCAGACCTAGCATATTTTCTAATTTCCTAAGCTAGAGAAATCTCTTTGGGTTGGTCAAGGTCAAAGGGAGGAACCGTACAGGAATGAAATTAGCAATGAAACACTGACCAGTCTTGTCTGAGCAATGTAGGGAGGCTCCTGAGAGTTAGAAAGCAAGTTGCAAAGCTAGATGTCCTTTCTGTTGCTGATTAATTAGGTTTATTGACAACATTCAGCTGGGAGCTCATTGATCAATAATGGCTTAGCAATTCTCCCATCCAAAACACCTGTGTAGACGTCCCTCATAAAAGATCAAAGGCAACCGTGAGGCCTCTAGGATAGAAGAGGCTGTAGAAGAAGAAGATTAGCAGAAAGTCGGAGCAGGGTGGAAAAGGGAGCCCTTATATTTAGGCAAGCTGGGACAGGAAAAATCTCCCCTTTCACTGAGCCACTGTAGTGGAACAACACAGCTGCCTGGGGACATGCCTACTGTCATTGCCAAGGAAAGCAGAAACTATTTAAATCCAGAAGGGTTGGCTTATCAGGTTGGAGGTATGCTAGAGCTAAACCTCAGTTTCTACAAAATATATGAAAGTGACATCAGTCAAGAAAAGAACAATGCAAGAGGGTGAATTTGGGGCAACTAACAGGGTTTAAATTCTGACAATCACTAGCTGATTATCTACCAGAGGCTACCTATCTCCTCTGAGCCACAGTCTCCTAACAGATAAAGTACAAATGATATTGCCTCTGCTGATATCACAGGCCTATGGTGAGGATCAAATAAAAGAAGTTGATAAACTATGCTGATGCTGCTAATACATTGCATTATGGATCCATGGGCCATAAGGGCCTACAGTAAGTTCATTTCCAGGGCAAGAGTGAGAGAGTTGTTGAGGCTGAAGGTCCAGAAGTGAATGAGGAAAAAACGAGATGGCCTGGAAACGGAGAATGAGCAGACAGGAAGAAAGTCCAGACTCTGGTTAGAGTACAGTCTATCCTGCAGCTACCTTGAGGATCCATGGAAGCTTTTAGGGTGACATCTAGAAACCACAACATCCACTTTCTAGTCTTTGGTAAGAAACTCAATTCCATCATCAAAGAAAAACAAATATCCTTCCTCTATTTTCCTAATCCTATTGGGCAGAGCTTTCTATATACTTGGCCAAATCTACTTTCCTTAAAGGAGAGTTTTCTTTTTGTGAATGCTGGGTTCCCAGTGTGGAATTCGGGTAGGAGCTCATTTTTACCAGTCCCACATTGTAGCTGCAACATAAGGAATGGGAAGACTTGAAGTCAGTAGGCTGGAGTCAAGCCTTGGCTCTCTCACTTACTAGCTCTCTTTTCGTAGTGGAGTCACTTAAGTTTCCTGACTCGATTTCATGAGGTTTTTGTAGTTGAATCATCAGCCACCATCTTAGTTCAGGGGTACTGGATTATTTGCATTGTGTCCCCTCCAGGTATATAGGTTTCCCTTTGGGCTTACATATATCTCAGAAATATATGTCTATGGGCCTTAGAAGAAGAGGGAGAAGGTGCCCCAAAGGAATATTGCAAAGGCGTTTGACACATCCTGACCTCACCTTTACTGGCAGTGTGTGAGGTGCTCATGCTTTCTGAAATATAAGGTGGCTCCTGTGGAAATAATAGTTGCTGGAGGCTTTCTTCCAAAGAAGAGTCATGGACCACCATAGAGACCTCAAATCTCTCTAGTGCATGGTCTCACCTTCTGTTATTAGTAGGGTTTGATATATGATTGAGGATAGATGTGTTTTCCTTTACTTATAATTTAAACACATTAATTGGAACTAAATATTTCCTTCTTCTATGTTCCCACTGTCATTTGAAGCTCTAGTTAAGCATTTATTAGTCTGCCAAAATTAGCATAATGTGTATATATACATATGTCTATCTCCCTGTCCAGAGGCCAGGCACTTAGCCTAATTCACCACTGTATTCCCAGCACCTGATACTGGATGTAACACAACTCGGTCTCTACTGAGTTCTTAAATCCATTTAAGTAAGGGCCAGGTTTGCTTGTGGAACTCTAAATGCTTTTCTACAATTTGCTTTAACATTGGATAAGGTGGATATTCATGTCCCCTAAAATCTTAGCTGGTGATTCGAGAATAGGACTTTCCAGCTTGAGCTGTGCTGGAGATGCTCTTCCTCTCAGGTCTCCACTGGCTAGAGTGAGAATCCCAGGTGGTCCTTCCATACAGGATCCAGATTTCCCTCTCTCGAATGAGGCTTGGGAATGAGGTTTCATTTTATTGGGGAAGTTTGAGCCCTGGAGAATTGAATTTTGCTTAGCTTGAGTTCTCTACTACATTATTGTTTGAACTGTGAGTTACTCTTGAGTGATGGTATACTCTGGGTAGACAGAAAATGCCAGTCAACTAGTAAAAAATCAAGTTCTGCCTTCACCCCTGTTTCTATCTTACTATTACTGTCTGTATAATGGAGAGCCTTATCCCTGCCTCCCTCTGGATTGTTCAGAGGACCTAGTGAGATAATGGTTAGGAATGGGCCTTCTCAAGGGGAAAGGGGCCACAGTATGGAAGAGGTGTTTACTGTGAAGTGAAACTGAAGATGAGTAGTAACCAAAATAATCCCAAGGAAGGGAGGGTATTCCTCTTGATCCAGCCAAATATTCTGTGAGGGGCTGGAACTGTTGTTCAGCAGGAGAGAAAAAGTTTTAAGTCACTTCCTTGATGGGGTGAGACGGGATGTTGAAAATATTTGATTCCATAATGTCTGACTGTTAGGATATTCTGTTCTAACAAGGTTTCTGAAAAATGTGGATGATACTTGTTCTAGAAGGCTATGGTGATAAAGTGTTCTGAGTGATGCCCATCGGGGCCACATAGCCCTTGGCCTAGGCGATGGCCTCACACGTGGGTTAAAGCAGCCTTATTGTCCAGATAACAGGCATTTATTTCACTGAACTCCAGCATGCAAAGCCATTCTCGGCTTGATGAGATTTAGCTTTATACAGATCAGGAGAAACGTTTACATCTTTTTCGTTAAATAGTAATCATGCTTTGTCCACTTCTCTACCATATCGCATTATGGTGAATTCTTCATAAGCCTGTCTCCCCTGCAAGACTGGGAACTCCTTTATTCAGGGGATAGCACAAAGTTTATTTTGACATTTTCTGTCTAGCATAGAATCTGGCATATAGTAAAGATTACATGAATGTTTATCAAATGGTTGTCGAAATCTTGGCCTGCAATGCTTTGCATTTAATTATTCAGTTTTTTCTTTGCCAGTTAACAATTTTTCTTAATTACTTTTGGCTATCTTATGTTCTTGTAGAACTTTAGGTATGGTTTTATTTTTTCCATTGCCTCTGCTAATTCTGAGAGAGGGCCAGGCAGTTCTGTTATGGTCTGGAGTGCAGACACATGTGCCCTTTGGGTCTCTGTATCTTCTTTTGAAGGCTTTTCTGATTAATAGGTCCACCCATTAGTTCTAATGAAAGGTTTGTCCTGGGGTTGTGGTGCCTCCAGGTCTTAGGTCCTGCCTAGTCACTCACTTGACAGCAAGTCCTTGTTTTCCATCACTGAGTGCTTATCTGCACCTTAAAGCCCAAATCTACCCGATACACCTTGGTCAGCCTCTCTTCCATGCTCTTTCTGACTATCTGATTCAACTTCGATTTAAGTACATAATTATTTCTGTGTATTTCCTCCAAATATCTTAGTCACATTCCCTTTTTCCCATGATTTTCTTGGCTTGGAGTCTATAGCTCCATACAGCTTTTTAGATGTCTCAGGGGAACTAAGGACTAAATGTGGTCAAGTATTCACATAGATGCCTCATAATCTGAATCCTGGTTTGTCTGAGTCCTGGGTGATTCCCATTGTCTAAAAGTTAAAGCCAAATTTCCTTAGTTTGGCATACAAGATTTTCACAATCTGACCCTAACCTACTCTTCTGAATCTCCTTCCATTTCTCCCCTCATGATCTAGAGTGAATGCACAGAATCTTTTTTCTTTCCCTGCACACTCCTCTTGCTTTCATACCTGTAGCTGTATTGTTTCTTTTCTTTGGAATTCTTTTTCCCCATCTTGTCTGTCAGACAATCTCTCATCAGTGTTTTAAAACCAGTCCAGGGCCGAGCCCGTGGCGCACTCGGGAGAGTGCAGTGCTGGGAGCACGGCGACGCTCCCGCCGCCGGGTTCGGATCCTATATAGGACTGGCCGGTGCACTCACTGGCTGAGTGCCGGTCACGAAAAAGACAAAAAAAAAAAAAAAAAAAAAAAACCAGTCCAGATCACAGATCACTTCCTCTCTGAAGACTTCCCTGATATCTCCAACAGAGTCTCTCTCTCAGTTCTCTTTTAATCTTTTGTATATAACACTTATCATAAAGCATTGAAACCACATTTTTAAATGTCTTTCTTTGTCACTAGACTTTTAGCTTCCTGGAGCCAGGCTTTTTCATCTTTATTTCACCAGGATCCAGCACAAAGCCTAGTTCATTGCTTCTGCTCATTATATACTTTATGAATTAACAACTGTTGAACTGACCCAGGAGGATCGTGGAATGTGCCCCCAACACACTTGTCGTTATGACTGACATGATCTTGCATTGCCAGGATCTTTAATTGAAATCTTTGTGATCACTGTCTTTAAAAAGAAGTCTTGCTAGAGCCTGGGGTGAATAAAAACAGACAGGAGAGAAAATCTGTTTCCCCTGGGCTATCTCATCCTGAGCCACCCTCCCTGTCCACGCAGTGACTTAACCTCGATATGTCGTATGTAAACAAATTCCAGTAGGGATTCTAGTTTGAGAGACCTTCATGATCTTAAATAGGAAGAAAGGCATGTAGGAAAAAATTTAAAGTGTACCCCGGAGTTTGTTTTCTCAAAGGGGCACTCTACTGTCTTCATTAGGTGGACATTCACAAGGAAACCAAAAGGTCAGTAAAACATCCTTGGCCCACACTGCTTCCTGACCTTTTCTTCAGACATATCTTATCCATGTTTGTCTATTTATCCATAGAAATAGGGCTGATGCTTCATAGAAGACCTTTATTGAAAGCTTCAGACTCTTAGTTGTATGATGCTACTATTTCTCTTTTTTGCATCCTACCTGAAGGGCAGATCTCTAGGAGCCAAGGGCATATGACTCTATTCCTCATCTTCCTGCCTAGATTGGATGGTAAGAGCCTCAGGGGAACTCTCCCCTAATTGTCAAGAAAGCTTCTTACCAATAGCCCTGCACAGGGCATCCTTGACCTCTTTGTTCCTCAGGGCGTACACTACAGGGTTCAGTAGGGAGGTGATGACTGTGTAAGTCACAGAGATCATCTGGCCTTGATCTCTGACTTGGGCTTGAGGTAGGCAGTGGAGGCACAGCCATAGTGGACAATGACCCCAGTGAAGCGGGAGGCACAGATGGAAAAGGCCTTTTTTCTGGCCCTGAGCTGAAGCAATCTGCAGGATGGTGGAGATGATAAGAACATAAGAGATGAAAAACAGGCCCATAAGTATAAGCACCAAACACTGATGATCAAAGCAAAGATCTCATTGACAGTGGTGTCAATGCAGGAGAGCTTCATCACAGGTCAGATGTGGGCCACCTTGTAGCACAGAAGGGCAGCTTGAATACAGATGTCACCTGTATCATTGCCACAATCAGCCCAATGATGAAAGTCCCCAACACCAGATGAGCACACACCCTTTTGTTCATAGTCACCGTGTATCTCAGGGGGTTGCAGATGACCACAAGGCAGTCATATCTCATTTCTGTGAGCAGGAAGCAGTGAGTGATGCCAGAGGTTATGGAAAAGAACATCCGTGTGGCACGACCTGCTGTTAATGTGGACTGACCCATACCTAAGAGGCTGGAGAGCATCCTTGGGAGAATGACCAATACATATGTAGTCTCTGAAGTGGACGGCACGTTAAGGAAGAAGTACATGGGTGTGTGAAGATGACAATCAATTCAAATGATGGTTACAATGATTACGTTACCTGTTAGGGTTGAGATATATAGTACAAGAAACACCATGAAAAGGATGAGCTAGTGCTCATGGAAGCTGGAGAAACCTTGTAAAATAAACTCAGTGATAAGAGTGTAGTTCTCTCTCTTCACTGAGTGGTCACCAAATCCGAAATGTAGAAGAATGAAAGTGACATGGTTTCATTAAAGCAGTTTAAGCACATTTCTGAAATTGATTGAACTTAGTTCTCACATATAAATCCGGAGATACACGTCCTGGTGGTTTCAGATTAATCCCTGAGTTTATTTAGCTTTACTTAAAATGTTTTCACTCTGTGGCCATCTATTACAATTTCCTACGCATCCCAGAATCATATAGTCTCTTTATTCTCACTGTATAACTATACATGTTTCTACTTCACTCCTACTCTTCCTTCCTGACATCTGGAATGGCCTTTCTCCTTTTCTCTTATTTAATTCTTCCCCATGGTTTAGAGACCAATGCAAGTTTTCAGTCTTCCACAGAATTATTTTATACTCTGATGTTCTCACATTTATTTGGGTTATTTTATACCTCTCATTCCTGCTTCTCCTCACACAAACACTCAGAGACCTAATAATACCTTTTACATCTTTTCATATCTCACTAGCTCAGGATGATGCACGAATTAGATGCTTGAAAATGACTTGTTGAGGGACGAACTAGAGACTTTTCCTTCAAGAGTGTGAATCCTCCTTGCACATCCTTTAAGAAGTAAAAAGCAAAGTAGACGCAGAAAGGTTCATCTTGTTTTCAAGAAAGAAAAGGCAAATCGTAACCAACCACCAAGCTCTCCCCACTGCTGTCTGAATGATGGAAATCTGCTGAGAGTTCACAGCACTGATTAACGCATGTTATAAACTGGGCTAGATCTTCACCTTCCCTAAACTAGAAGGCAAATTTACAGTCAATACAACTTTGTGAGTAGGCATACACCTACTCTGCAGACATAAGCAATTATATCAGGAAAGATGCAGCAAATTCAAGTGTCCCTCACCCAAAGCAAAAGCAGACCCTGAATATAAAAAAAAAAAAAAAAGAACTACACTAAAGATATATCATTTTGTTGAAGGATGGGAATCAGTCCAATTTATGTAATTTTTCACATTTTTGTCTCTTTAAACAGTAAGCTCCTGTAGGGTATTTAAATTATGTTCTGATTTGCTTATTCATATTCAGAAAGAGATTTTTTGCATAAAGTAAATCACATCAGTGATGAAGGTTAGTAGGCATGGACATTTTCTTCAAGTTTATAAAAATCTATTTAAAAGAAGTTGATGACCAGCTGTTAATCATTTACACTAAGAATGCTAAAAGGGAGTAAAGCTGCAATAGAGAATATTTCCTAATAACGAAAATTATCTGACACTAAAATATGTGTCTAAAGACGTTTATCTTCTGTGAGGCTTCTGAGTATAAAGTAGGCAGTAGTCCAGCCATGGGTAGTATGGCACCTTTACAGTGATATCAGAAATGCTTTGCAGAGCTTTTGATTGTTATAATGATAGGCACAGTTACTACTGGCAATTAATGATGCTAAATGTCCTGCAATACATGTGACAGTCCGACCCAAGGAAGAATTGTCCTATTCCAAATACCAATAGAGTTTCTCTTGAGACACACTGGGCTAGAATGTCATCTGATCTGGCTGAAGTCTGTCTGTTTTGAGGTAGAAGAATAGCTATTATGACCTAGTTAGCATCCTCTACCATTGGAAGCCTATAATTCTTCAAAGGAAAGCAAGGCAAGGAATAGCAAATATCCTTATGAAGGCCTCCCCAGCTGTGATAAGAACTGTTATACTACAGTAAATCAAAGTCAGCCCATTTCAACAAGTCCTGTTTTATTCCCTTTACTAAAGAGCACTTATATGATTCTGCCTAGTACTAAGGAACAACAGGCAAGCTGGGTGGGAAAAGGTCAAGGAGTAAAGATTGAGATGTTGGTCTCCGTTGGCCACAATGTGCAGATGCAGGGAAGAGCAAGGTGACCAAGAGGGCCTGTGACAGGGGCTGAGGCCAAGCAGGCAGTAGATAAACACACTGTAGCAAAAAAAAAAAAAAAAAAAACCCACTGGTCAGCCTTGGGAATCATAGGCATTCTCAGCAAGCCACTGTGTGTGGAAAAGTCTTTGAAGGCAGAGAAGATGCTCTCCAAGCGTCAGCCAGTTGGGCTTCTAGGTGGTCATTCCCTGAAGACACTCTGAGAACCATCCTGGGGCAAGGAAGATGCAAACAGCAGGTACCTGGGGGCTTGTTATGTGTAGGGCTCATTTACCCAAACCCAGGGGTAGCACTTTGGGAACCTAGGGGAAGTTTTTGCTTCAAATAAGACAACATTAGAGGAAGCTGGTTTATTTAATTGAGTTTTACATATGTATTTGAATAAGCACATTGTGTTCTTTTTTTCATTCATTTTTTTTTTTTTTTTACAGCTATGCCTTAGAAATCCATAATGACAAATCTAGGCAGCTCAAGCTTAGAGACATACCAATTTGAATTTCAGGAAAGTTAGTCCCTCTTATTTATAGACAGTAACTGTACCCTGTGTAAGAATCTGTTTTTTTTTGTTTTTGGAATAAAAATAGTCAAATGTGGTCATGGATCTGCAGAGGCAGTTCATATTGCCTGTCTTTGCCCTTTGACATTCTGTATTGGAAGTACACAGTCTTTAGACCCAAGGATCCTCTCTTGAGGGCTAGGAAACAGATGAGCCTTTGGACATTCCTTCCTCTTTACCCAGAATTTCCTTCCCTTCTCCATTGGGCAGACTTCTAGTAGTCTGTCAAGACCCAACTCCAAATTTACTTCCCGCTGAAAACTTTTCATGATTCAGTTTATTGCTTCTTAAGCATTTTTTTTCAGTCTAACATGCTGTGCCCATTCAGTTTTCAAGCACTTAGTACATGCCAGGCCCTGTGCTAGTTGCCTAGAATGCAAAATAAATGAGATGTTGCACCGAGCTTTGAGGAGCTCATGGTTTATGTCAGGCAATAGGCAATTGTAATAAACTGAAATGAATATCACAGGTGAGTGAAACATCTTCAATTAGACTCAGGTTGGTTACAGAAAATTGCGTTGTGTAGGTAAAGTGAGACCAGATTACAAAAGGTTTTTAGAGTATTTGGATTTTATCACTTTTAAGGGTCTCTCACGTGATTCTCACTTATCCCTCCTGCTTATAGACTTCAAAATTCCTTAGAACTGGCCTCTTAAGGAAATGAATTTCTTCACCACCAGCCACCATGTGCTCTTTTCCTGTCTATCTGGTGATTTTGCCTCCTTGTTAGAAAAAGACATACTCAGCAATGGGATTTCATGGATACATCTGGTAGCAGTGTGAAGATGGATTTGAGATTGGTGAAGAGAGGCAGGAAAACCAGCTGCTGATGTAACAGAGATAATGATCTAGAGAGGTGGCAATGGGCCCAGAGAGGACGGACAGATGTGAGAGACATTTGAGGCAAGTCAATAGGGCTTGTAACTGAATCAATGTGTAGATCAAAGGAGAGGAAAGAACCAATCATTTTGTAAACTATTTTCATTGGGTTCATTCATGCCAGCTCCCTGATTATTCACAAATATGTAAAGCTTCCTATGGAAATAGATGAATCAAATAAAATGATCTCTATATTAATGGTCCATCATTAGATATGATTGGTGGCTATGGGACCTCAACAGGAAAGGAGTAGAGCTGGGCAAAAGAGCTCAAGGCTTTATGATGTCATTGCTTTGTGACAAATTAGGAAGATTTTGGGTGTGGTGCCTGGTGAAAAGGAGAGGTGTTCAGCTCAGTGGCAACTAATATTTATTGTACACTTTCACAGATTTTTGTCTCACTTAATCCTCAAAGTGACCCTATGAAGTCAGGAATCTTATTCCATTTTACAGTTGAGAGATCTGTAAGAAGCCCGCTCTGCCATCAATAGTAAATATATTGGGATTTGGTGCTAGAAAGAAATGAACACATGAGGTGTGACATGGAGATGAAGCTGCGGTAAACTTTCCTAGTTCTGTAGGCTGCTTCATTTGGGGGCTGGAATCTTGTAGTTCTTACTAGAGTTCATTCACGGCATTTGATTTAGGTTAGTATCCCAGGCCTGGACCTCCTAAGAATGCTTTGGAATTGTCAGCGGGACTTTCCAGAGCCTGAATAGAGCTCACAACAGATTTAACGTAAGTTCCTGAAGTTATGTCTCCTCCCGTACTTCTTCTACCCTGTTTCTGTCACCTAGAGCTGGGGTATCCAACTTTTCTGTGTGTAAAAAGTCTTTTTTAATTTCAAAGTATTTCATGGCTCTCCAACCTGATAATAATTCAATAATAATAGTACTATTTATACCTATTGAAAGACAAAAAAAGGCTGAAGAATCGAACTATCAATTTAGTGATTGGTGCTTTCAAGTGAATTGTGGTATATTCAGAAATAGTTGCACAAGCTTTTGTGAGTATTTACACAGACTGCATATGAGGATTGATGCATACAGGAACCCTAGGACTCCTGGCATTGACTCTAAGGCAAACTAGGAGAGAAGAGGCAATAATACTATGAGATGTATTTGGTAGGCCAGTAAGTAAGTAGAGCACTGGGGAAGGAAATCTGGAGGAGAAATGCAGACAGATGCTGAGTGGTTTACTAACACATGGCGGGTATATCCAGAAAGTAATACCTGGAAGATTCTGAAAGAATAGTTAGGTTCCTTTTACTAGAACATGGGATCAGGGACTATAGGAGAAGCCCACTTAAAAGTCAGGACCTCCTGGGAACAGGGAACTCACTCTACAAATAAGAATCCTGTTAAAGCTGGAGCTCTACGTCCATATCAAGGATGACCTGATGTTGACCTCAGAGTGACCTAAGGAGCGATGTGTGTCTTGGGGGGATGAGGGGGGCAGGGGGGAGGAGGCACGAACAGCTACTTTTGCTTTCCATCTGCCAGGGAATGTTATGCCCATAGCATTGCTGACTCCTCATAGTGAGCCTGGGAGGTTGATATTGTCGGTCCCACCATGCAGATAGGAAACAAAGCCCAGAGAGGTTAGGTAACTTTCCCTAAAATACATGCTTATAATGGTGAAATATGACTGGGAGCATGTCTCTCTGGGTTTAAAACCTGTGCTTGTCTCCAGTACCATAGTGTTTAAGTATCTTCTACTCAAGGTCATTGGTTCGGGGAAGGGGGTCAGGGTGAACAAGAGCTGTAGGAAAGAGAATAGGAACAGAGGTTAGTAATCTGATGGATCCCAAGACCTATCATTCCCTGGTAGCCTTTGATTCACTTTAGACTTCTTTTCTCCTTTCCTCTTTGTAGCTGTATTGACTGGAGAAAGACATGCCAAGAGATTTGAGAAATAAAAGTATACTACAATACACAATTTCAGAACTTCCAGACTGATTTCCCAAGTCCAAGGACATTCCGAATACAATTTGAGATATGTATAAATCCATGATTTTAGGAGCTTTTTCTTCTCCGAGTAATATTGAGTAGTCTAGTTTAGTTATTACAAAGGAGGATGCTGGTTAAAACAATTATCATGAGTTTATTATACAACTGCAGACCCTGGGGCTGGATTACCTGTGTTTAAATTTTGATTCTGCCACATTCTAGCTGTGGGGCCTTAAGAAATTTACTTAATCTTTCAGGTCTCAGTTTCCTCATCTGTCAAGTAAAAATAACAGAATACCTACCTGATAGATTTCTAGTAAGGATTAAGTGAATAAAGTACTTAAAACAATGCCTACTACCTAGGATACATTCAATAAATGTGCCCAAAGGGGGTGTCAGAAATGGAGCAAACAATTGCCTGAAAGAATTAAAATAATAAAAGGAAAAAAGGGAAAAGGGCTGCCTGCTGATGCTAATTGTATTTTAGATTAGCTGCCCACAGCTGTCATCCTTCCTTTTTCTTTCCTTCCTTCCTTCTTTGTTTTAATGATTATTGAGTATCTACTATGTACCAGGTACTGTTCTAAGTGCAACAGAGGCAAAGAGAGCACTCAGAGTGATTGCCCCATAGACATGGACACAGCCTTGTTCAGGTTATATTCCCTAGAAGCAGAGCCTGAGACAAGGTCTTGGGTACAAGTGATTATTAAAGGGAGTACCCTCAGAGAAAGGGGAGTGAGAGAAGCAGGTGTGGACAGGGGAAGAACTAAGCAAGGAGGTAGTCGTAGCTGGAGTCCAAGTTGAGCCTGATTTAATGGAGGGCTCTAGAATTGTACCCTAGAGTTGGTACATCTTGAGGCAAGGCAAGTGGCCTTTGTACCTTCTGTGTCATTCAAGCATTTGTTATGGTCTATGGGGTATGTGTTACCTTAGCTCCCTTTTGGACAATGGCAATTCTCATAGAAAAGGGCAACTATGAGAAGTTAGCATTTCAACATTCACATCGACTGGGGATAGGTGCACCAGCCCAGCAAATAAGGTCTGGGCAGAGCAACAACAGAGTACATTATACTACCCAGGGTGTCTGGGGGAGGGGACGAGTTATAAAAGATGGGGGCTCTTCTTATGCAATTCTCAAATATGGAGGAAGACGTTTTTATGGTTTTTGCTTAAGCTTCCTAACCAGGTTGTAAACTGACGATCAGAGTCTGTGTCTGGCATAGCTGTCTAGAGTTCATATATGTAGTAATAGGCACAAGATAAATAATTAAAGGAAAGGATTTTTTGTTAAAATGCTATAGTATAAACTGTAGCATTAGATGTGTCATGTGTAGAGGCTGACCAGTTAGCTCAGGTGGTTAGAGTGGGGTGTTATAACACCAAGGTCAAGGGTTCAGACCCCTGTACTGGCCAGCCACCAAAAAACACAAGTGTCATGTGTAAACAATGGACAATCTGCCATTTTAGTGCCCTAATTTTCATGCTGAGGCTGGGTTCAGTTTACATAAATTCCTGTGATATGTTATTATATATTCTTCTCACCTTCTCTGCTGGTTTAGAGTACCTTATGCCAAGAGTAACAGGAATAATGTCTAACATTATACTACAGTCCATGGATATGCTTTATCTTATTGGATTACTATCAAACTTGGTAAACCCATCTGTATGCCTTAGCAAATCCATCCATCTCTTCTTTCATTGATATTTTCCTTTCTTGTTTCATTCTGTTCCCCTCATTCTCAGATGCTTCCCAAATGAGGCACCTGGTGCCCTCACACTATCTCTTATATCATTGGCTCTATCACTATGAAACATCACCTAAGAGACTGAGCAGTACCTAGGAGAGAGGCTTTCTGCCCAAAGCTCTGAGCATGGCATCCTTGACCTCCTTGTTCCTCAGGCTGTAAACAACAGGATTTAGCAGGGGGGTGATGACAGTGTATGTCACAGAGATAAGTCTGTCCTGAAGAGAATTTGGCGATTTGGGCTTTAAGTAGATGAAAGATGGACAGCCATAGTGGACAATGACCACTGTGAGATGTGAGGCACAAGTAGCAAAGGCCTTTTTCCTGCCTTCAGCAGATGCAATCTTGAGGATGGTGATGACAATCAGGACATAGGAGATAAAGATCAAGACCATGGGCAGAACAAGGACACAGAGACTGATGAGCAAAGTGATAAGTTCTTTGATGGTATTATCAGCACATGCGAGCTTCATTAAGGGACGGACATCACAGAAGAAGTGGGAGATGACACTGGCATCACAGAAGGGCAGGCTAAACACAGAAGACACCTGAATTATAGCTGTGCTCAGGCCAATGATCCAGGATCCACTTGCCAGATGTACACAAGCCTTTTTGCCTATGATGACTGAATACCGTAGGGGGTTGCAGATGGCCACATAGCGGTCGTACCCCATGGCTGTGAGCAGGAAGCAGTTGTTGACACCAAAAGTGAGATAGAAGAAGAGCTGGGTGGCACAGTCTGGAATGGAGATGGCTTGTTGGGGGCTGAGGAGACCAGACAGCATTCGTGGGATGATGGCCACAGTATAACAGGTCTCAGAAATGGACAGCACGCTCAGAAAGAAGTACATGGGTGTGTGAAGTTGACGACTGAGGTAGATAACTGTCAGGATGATAGCATTGCTGGCAAGGGTCAACATGTACAAGACCAAAAGGACCACAAAAAGGATGAGTCTGTGATGCCACTCAAAATTGGAGAAACCTTCAAAGGTAAACTCCTTCACCGCTGTGAAATTGGGTTTTGGCATTGAGGAGAATCTGTGTCTGAAAGAGATGAAGTGGGAAGGTTGAGCTTTGAGGTTAGAAATAGTAGGCTGGTCCAGGGTCATCAGTAGACATGTGCAGGGACTCAAAAGGGCTGCATCTCTGGGTTTCAGAAGCTCTCAACATTCAGCCACTGGCCAAATGCTGAAAGATCTTTCAAGTTTCTCAGGGACCTGGTACTGGGGGCAGATATAGTGAGGCAGGAGGAGGGAGTAAATACGTACAGGGAGTACAGATTCTCCTCTACTTAAGATGTAGTTAGCTCCCAATAACCCATTACAAATCAAAAATATCATTAAGCAGAAAATGCATTTATTATACCTAACCTACCAAACATCATAACTCAACCTAGTCAACCTTAAGTGTGTAAAACCATCTAACACAAAGCCTATTTCCTAATAAAGTGTTAAATATTTTATGTTATTTATTAAATACTGAACTGACAGTGAAAAACAGAATAGTCATATGGGTTCTCAAAGTACAGTTTCTCCTGAATGCATATCACTTTCACACCACTGTAAAGATGAAAAATTGTAAGAGTTAAACCATTGTGAGATGGAGACTGTCTGTATTGGAACCCGTTAACTAGATTGGCTAGAAGGAAATGCAGGCCAGAGAAGCCACTAGAAAGAGTGTGCACAGCCCTGAAACTCTATCCAAACTCACCCGGTTAAACTGGCAATGGCCTATTATGTGTAAAAAGCCCAGTGTAAAGGGATACACCTAAAGAGTGAATTATTTCAAGCCAGGAACAGATCACTATGTGAAGCACACTCCTGGGAGGTAATAGGCTAGCTCCAACTCTGTTCTGAAGGGCTTCCATTTGGTAAATCGAGGTAGAAAACACTGCCTTCTCTCACAGTCCAAATTCAAGGTGGCTAATGTCTGGAATAAGGCAGTGAGAGAGACACCGTTTTTTTTTCCTTGAGGGGAGTCTGCTGTGTGAACCCAGAACACTGCATAGTGTCCGGGGCCAAAGAGCCCGGTCATACCCTGCCCAGGGTCATGAAGCCCTGCCAATAGCCCTCTGACACTAAAGATACAAATGCTGTGACCTTTCCTCCTTTTTCTCTTCTTACTGCTTGCACAGCCATAGGCATAGATCACTGCTGCTTTGCTTTAGATAGCTGAGAAATGTTCCATTTCCTGGAAAGATTTGCCCTGTGATTTTTTCCAGAAAACTTCTGCATACTTCCTTATCTACTGATTCCCTCCTGCTGTCTACATAAGCTGTGACCTTCTGGCTAATAAACGAGACTTGATCAGAATACTGTCTTGTCTCCATTTCTCGCGTCTCTTGTCCCATCCAATTCCCACTCCCCCATCCAGGGTCTGCGTTGAATATCCCGCGGGTCGGGACAGCATAGTCCAGAGCCAACTCTTTTTTCAGTCTTGTTTCCCTTCTATGGCCCCCAAATATTTCAATTCCTGAGTTACTCTTCTACTGTGTGGAGGGTGGTTTCTTTTATTTTCCTGCCTTTACTCAATAAAGGCTCTGAAACTTTTTATGGGATAGAAATACTAGTAACTATAAGACAACAGTGACAAAAAACACAAAATATTTAAGTTTATAGAAATCTCTGGCTTTAACCCCTGTGTGAATGGAGGAATGCCTGATTTTCTTTGCTCATTCCATTTGTCTCCATTTGCTCATCTATAAAATCATGAGAATAATAATATCTACTCCATAGTGTTGCTATGGAGAGCATATGAATTACTGTATGTAAATTGCCAAGTGCAGTTCTTGATACATAACAGTCAAACAACACATTAAATTTTTGCTTGCCTCCCTTAATCTTTCTTCCCCATCCCCACTCTCCATAACACTGGGTTCTACTTGTATATTAGGGCCACTCAAACACACACACACACAGACACACACACACACACACACACACACTCACACACACACACACACTCTCTCTCTCTCTTTTTCTTTTTCTCTTTTTCATGATCATAGATAGTTATTGTCATTAATTTCTCTAATCAGTATTGATTGCAAAGTCCGATCTTCATTTTCCACACCCACCTCCCTTCCTGCTCTAGATTCTGAAATGTGCAGGGATGGCTTGGGGGTGGTCTGTGATTAAACCCCTCTGTGATCAAACCCCAGCTCCACTTCTTTCATGTGTTACCTTGGAAATGTCTTTCGTCTCTTCGGGCTTCAGTTTCTTCACTTGTCAGTTGCAGAGAGTACTAATATCTACCTCAGAGGACTGATGAGAGGATTCCATGGAAATATGGCTGTATAAGGCAGATAGGCTTTGAGATCTCCACCTGAAATTTTCCAAGGCTAGAGCTCCTGGGTGAAAATAATATTCTTCTAAAATATTACTTTTATATAAAAATATTATTTTTAATATTCTTAGAGAAAATAATATTTTCTGGGTGACTTTCTCAGTATTTATGCTTTTTGATCCCTAATTGTTAGGGCACCACTGTATATTCAGTTTTTCCACTTGACAATATTCCTGGGAGATAAAAGAAACAGAAAAAGTGGTGTCCCATGAGAAAAGGGGCGTAAGGCCATATTCAGTGACAGAACGAGAATGCCTGCTTCACTGAGTTGTGGAATGTCACTTACACCTCAGTGGGCAGAACTGAGGCTCATTCAGAATTCAACAGAGAGAAGCTGGAAACCATGATTTCCAGGACTCCTGTCGTGCTGCGGCAGACACAGCACTCAGAATCTTCCGAAGGAGAGGACGGGAAGAAAAACAGAAATCACAAGGGTCTTTCATTTAATTCGTCTCCTGGATTGGTCACATCTGGGAGTAACAGACATAGAGAAAGTGGCGCCGTGCTCTCCTGTGTCTCTCCATAGCTCTGTCCCTTTAAGTCTGGATTGCAGGCTGTCAGAGAGGACCGTTCTCCTATGCCCCAGGACTCCGGGGCCTGTCTCCCCAAGGCCACAGTGAGTGTCCCCAAGGCAGTAATAGCAAGATTCAAACACCATGATGCCTGGGGATCTCATTAGAAAAGTGGCTCATCAACCCAATCACATAGATAGTACTTAGACAATTAGGGGTTTTCCACAGGAACAAAGCCTTCACATCAGGACATGGCCTTGCCCTGCTTAGTGGGTGAAGAAGGCCTCAAAATCATCTGACAGAGAGGGCCCCAGAACCCAATCACATTTAAGGATGCATCTTCATTAGGCAAGACTCACACCCCAGGGTCTCTCTGCCCTAAGAGCTGAAGGATCCATCTCTGAGGTCCCTTCTAGGGACCTGTGACTCATTTATTTATTGATTCCTTCAACAAATACTCATTGAACTCATGTCTCTCACCTGCCAGTACATGGAATATAGCAGAAACTGGGGATGTAGCATGCCAGTTCTGGTGGCTTTGCACTATCTGTGCATCACTGTGTATTACCTTCTCCTTGAGGAAGAGCAGAAGGAAGGCTTTCAATGGGGTTGTTCCTATAGCCCCCTCTTCCTCTCTCCCAGCATTTAGTCAGTCAGCAGACTCAGCCTTGTTTCCCTTTCATAATGTGAGCTCGACATAGGCCTTCCCAAAGGTTGGAGGATAATCAGGTATCAAGGTTCCCTTGGGATTTTGGCTCTCCAGTAATTCCTCATTCTGGTGCCCAATTTATGACCTTCTCTTAGAGATTCAAAACACAGGAAAGATTCCCTATGTAAGTACCGGGATACTGAGAAGTGAATACTTGAAAGCAAGACGGTTTATTGTGCTGTTTTGACAAGTCCAGGAAACTGGGAGAGACTGGACAAGCATGGAATAGTTGTCAGGCATTCAGTTCAATTCCACATAATCTCTTTCAAGGCCCTCAAACATTTACCCAGGAGAAACTGGAATACTTGAGCTCATAAGCCGTTAAGATCCAGAGTCCCACAGCTGAGAGATAAATATATAGTATATTTATCACTTCTTCAGAATGGCCAATGCAAACCTTATTCAAAATGTTTGAAATCCTTTAGGGAGCAGCTGAAGGAAAGTAGCAGGTCTTATCAAGACCTTGAAATAATCAATTGATCTTGGACCTTATTTGACAATGTCCCTTCTTCACAGTTTCTTTGGTAGCTCTATTTAAATCTGTAGCTTATCGAAATTAGAAATAGAATAGAGTTGAAACCTGTGAGAAAGGAAAGAAAACCCAGATGCTGGAATTATGAACTAAAAATTGGCTGATTTTTTAAAAATGATTTCTATTTATGTTTATTTGGAATAAGATCAGTTTAGGCTGAAAAACGCTGATAAAATCTGGAGCAAATGGAGTTTTCTTTGAAAAGGGACAAAATATATTAATGATTACATCATCTGCATATTTTGGCAGTTTTGTCTTTTCCATTATGATTTTTATATCTCATTTATTTCTCTTATTGCATTTGGTTATGAAATATAAAATTAAATACTAGAAGTTATAGATGCATTTTTCTCTTTTGCCATATTTTAATTTAAATGTTTCTCATGTATCATTCACCATTAAAAGTTATGCTTGCTATAGGTCTCTGGCAGAGATACCCTTTATCAAAATAAAGAAGTTCTCTTCTATTACTGGTTTGTTTGCAAGTTTATCATGAACGGGCTGTTAAATTTTCAGCTGGTTCCATTTCTACATCCATTTATGTAATTATATGCTTTTAATTCTGTAATTGGTTAGGGGTGAAGTACTTAATAGATTTTTCTAGTGTTGGCTCATTCCTATGTTTTTAAAGCAAACCCTATTTGGTCTTTTTATATAGTGTTGCATTCAATTTACTATTTTTTCCTCTGTTCATTATTGGCTGATAATTACCTTTCCTAGTTTGTCTATTTTTGGTACCAAAGGTTTGCAATGAACAACCTGAATAAATGCTGGGGAAATTCACACCTTTCTGTGTTCTGAGACTGATGCTTTTTTTTTTTTTTTTTTTTTTTTTTTTAAGAATAGGTTTCTCAGCACTACCATTTCCATGTATATGTTTTTTTTAAAATTAATTAATTAATTAATTATTATTATTTTTACATTCTAAGTTGTTGCAGAGCAGTTGGGGGGGAGGGGAAGATGGAAAAAGGGAGAGAGAGAGGGTGGGAAGAGGAAGAAGGAGGGAGAGTGAGGTGTGGTTGAGGCCTGTGTCACCCCTCTCATTCCAACAGGGGAGTCCAGGGGCCTTCTAGTGGTGGCTTGTTGGACATCGCTGGGCTGGATGCGGACTCGGGGAGGCATGGCTGACGCCCTCGATGCCCCCTCATCTCAGCTTGGGAGCCCAGGGTGTTTCTGGTGATGGCCCAGTGGTCATTGCTGGGCTGGATGCTGACATTGGGGGTGTAGCTTAGGCACTCGGCCCCCTAATACTCTGGCTCAGAAGGCTGAGGTGCTTCCAGTGGTGTCCTGGTGGTTGTAGCTGGGCTGGATGCTGATGTTGGAGGGGTGTTGCTGAGGACCTCAGTGCCTGCCTGACCTGCCTTGGGAGCCAGGGTGTTTTCGGTCTTTCTAGGTTTTATAGGTGTTCGTTGGTGGTCTTAGACCTTTACTGGTCAATACCAGAACTTTATCTCTGTTTTTTTTTTTTTTTTTTTTTACTTTCAGTTCTGTGTTTGATCATTCACTATTCTCACCACTTAAACTCTGAACTGGAACTAATTCGTTGTCTTTTGATTATTTCTAAAATGGGGGAACTTCCTGTGGGGACCAGCACTGGAGCCCTGTCGTTGAGCTAAATTGCTGCTTTGCTGCTGATTCTCTGGGAAAGGCTTTTTGTGCAGCTCAGGGTTTAACTGTTGACCCTGTAAGCACTTCCAAGTCTTGTGAGATATGGTACACCTGGGTTGTATGGAAACTCTGGTCTGGGCCTGAGTCTTCTCAGCAAACTGCATCCCCTGTAGTTCTATATTCCTGACCAGTCTCCCATGAGTGGGCCTGCGCTGATTGGAGGGCAGATCAGCTGTCTGTGCTCTACTCCAATGTTCCCCCAGTGGGTCAATCTCCCCTACTGCCTGTACTCCAAACACTTCCCATGGGATGGGCCATGTGCTGGTCCCTTGTGATGTCTCACTGGCCTCTGAGTGGCTCCTTTATTTCAGTTATCTATGGCCCCTCGCTCCTATGTGGCTCCTAAGTGGTATTGCTGACCTGGTGACCACCAAGGCCCTCTTCTCCCCTGCAGTCTCCTTGCAACTTCATACAAAGGGCATAGCAGCTGCTTTTGCCAGCTCTCGCTCTATGTGTTCACCAGGGCCAGCCTTGAAGTGGTTGGGGCCCAAAATGGTCAGAACAGTCCTTTCTTTATCTCATGGTGGTTCCTCCTGCATTCATAAACTCTGTAGGTCTCTCTTCCTCTTCCCCTGAGCTCTAGTGGCCCCAGCTTGGCAGTCATTGCTTTCTAATAGTTGTAAATTGGTTGATTGTCGGAAAAGGTGATGCTGGATACTGTCTATTCTGTCATCTTGATCGGAAGTCAATTCAGGATCCCATTTCCATATTTTAGGATTGTCATTTTAGTAAATTTTCTATTTCTTCCTGGTCTAATTATGGTAATTACAGACCATAAATATATATGCACCCAGCATCGTAGCACCCGTATATATAAAACAACTATTTTTGGATCTAATGGGAGAAATAGATCCCACCACTGTAATAGTTGGGGACTTTAATGCACCACTGCCTGCATTGGATAAATCATCTAGACAAAGAACCAGCAGAGAAATATTGGATTTAAACAGCACCTCAGACCAAATGGACTTGACAGATATATACAGAACGTTTCATCCAACAACAGCAGAATATACATTCTTCTCTTCACATGGATCATTCTCCAGGATAGACCACATGTTAGGTGACAAATCAAGTCTCAACAAATTTAAAAAGATTGAAATCATGTCAAGTATATTTTCAGACCAAAATTGAAACAAATTAGAAATTAACAACAAACAAACTTTGGAAACTATAAAAATTCATGGAAATTAAACAACAAGCTCCTGAAAGACTAGTGGGTTAAATAAGAAATAAATCAAGGAATAAAAATATTCCTTGAAATGAATGAAAATACAAGTAGAACTTACCAAAACCTATGGAATACTCCAAAAACAGTACTAAGATGGAAGTTTATTGCAATAAGTACTTACATCAAAAGAATAGAAAGACTTCAAATAAACAACTTAATAATAAAGAACAAGAAAAGCAAGAACAACCCAATCCCAAAATTAGTAGGTGGAAAGAAGTAGTTAAGATTAGACCAGAACTAAATGAAATAGAGACCAAAAGAATGATACAAAAAATAAACAAAACAAAGAAGTTAGCTTTTTGAGAGGATAAACAAAATAAACAAGCCATTGGCCAGATTAACTAAAAAAAGAAGAGATAAGACCCAAGTAACAAAAATCAGAAATCAAAAAGGAGACATTACAACTGATACCACAGAAATATGAAGAATCATTAGAGACCATTATGAAAAACTATAGGCCAACAAATTTGAAAACCTGTAGGAAATGGATAAATTTCTGGACACATACCAACTACCAAGACCAAACCAAGAAGAAATAGAAAACTGGAACACACCAGTAACAAGCAATGAGACTGAAGTAGTTATCAGCAGTCTCCCAGCAAAGAAAAGTCCAGGACCAGACAGCTTCACCACTGGATTATCAAATATTTAAAGAGTATTTAACACCAGTTCTTCTCAAACTATTCCAAAAAATTGAAACAAAGGCCATTCTCCCCAAATCATTCTATAATGCCAGTGTCACCCTAATACCAAAACCGGACAAAGACACAACAAAAAAGAAACGTTACAGGCCAATATCCTTGATGACCATAGATGCAAAAATCCTCAGCAAGGTATTAGCTAACAGAATACAATAGCACATGAAGAAAATTATACACCATGATCAAGAGGAATTCATCCCAGGGATGCAAGCATGGTCCAACATATACAAATCAACAAATGTGATACATCACATCAAAATCAAGGACAAAAACCATATGATTATCTCAACAGATGCAGAAAAAGCGTTTGAAAAAAGTCAGCATCACTTCATGATAGAGACTCTCAACAATTAGATATAGAAGGAAAAGATCTCAACACAATAAAATCCATATATGACAAACCCACTGCCAATGGGTTTTCTCAATGGGGAAATTCTGAAAGCTCGTCCTTTAAGAGCAGGAACAAGACAAGAATGCCCACTCTCACCACTCCTAATCAACACAGTATTGGAAGTGTTAGCCAGAGCAATCAGGCAAGGGAAAGAAATAAAGAGCATCCAAATTGGAAAAGACAAAGCCAAAATGTCATTGTTCATAGATGACATGATTCTATGTATAGAAAAACCCATAACCTGTACCAGAAAAACTGCTAGAGCTAATAAACAAATTCAGTAAAGTTGTAGGAAGTAAAATTAATACAGAGAAATCAGTAGCATTCTTATACACCAACAATAAACAAGAAGAAAAAGAAATCAAGAAAGCAAGCCCATTTACAATAGCTACAAAAAGAATAAAATACCTAGTAGTAAATTTAACAAGAGAGGTGAAAGATCTCTACAAGGAGAACTACAAAATTCTGCTGAACAAAATTAAAGAGGACACTAAAATATAGAAAGACATTCCTTGTTCATGGATTGGAAGAATTAGCATGGTAAACATATCCATACTACCCAAAGCTATCTACAGATTCAGTGCAATTCCCATCAAAATGCCAATGACATTCTTCACAGAAATAGAAATAACAATCTCAACATTCACATGGAATTACAAAAGACCACAAATAGCCAAAGCAATTGTGAGCAAAATCAATAAATAAATAGAGACTGGAGGTCAAGATGGCGGAAGAGGAGAGCTGCCTGCCGCTTTTCCGCCAGGAGTAGAGGCAGCCTGAGGCCCGTGCCAGATGCAGCTGTAGCAGAATCGGCGCAAAGGAACGGCTTTGAAAGGGTGTCTTTACCCTACTGAGAACTGGGAATCTTCCCCCAACCCGTTCACATGACCTGCCGGTGCGCCGCAGTCCGTGTCGCAGCCGCAGCCACAGAGGTGGAAACATGGAGGCCTGAGCTGGCGTGTGTCACCCCGGGGTGCAGCGGTGACCACGGCTTCTGACCCCCGCCCCCACCCGCCCGTCCCTGGAGCTGGAAGCGAATCAACCCACGGCCGAGACAGGGAGACGTCCAGCGGGAGAGGCAGACGTTCCACGGAGACCACACGCCCTGCATGGCCACCACCGTGTGGTCCAACAGGTAGGCTTCGCTGCCGCCACCCGGCTTCATTCCAAGCCCAGCCCAGTGCACACAGAGCGGGGAGACGTACAGCAGGGGAGGCGGGAACTCTACAGAGTCCACGCTGCTCCCGCACAATCCAGCAGCAGGTAGGCTTCACCACCCCCACCGGGCTCCATCTAAAGCCCGGCCTAGTGTGCACAGAGCAGGGAGACATCCTGCAGGGGAAGGGGAAGCTCTGCAGAGACCACACGCACTGCGGTGCCTCAGCGCATCCCAGCAGCCCAGACCAGAGCGCAAGGAACAGGGAGTCACTGAGGTAGTGATACCAAATTGGCAACCACAGCAACATCTTAGTCAGTCAATAGTGTAAAACCTGTGGACTGTGAAACCCCCTGCCACAATGAATAAACATCAAAGAAAACATACCAGAAATACGAAAAATCTAGAAAGTACAACACCAAAACATAATAAATCTCAAGCTCTAGATCCTATAGAGCAAGAAGCCCTTGAAATGACTGACAAGGAATTTTGACTGATAATTCTAAGGAAACCGAATGAGATACAAGAAAACTCAGCTAGACATCATGATGAAATGAGGAAAAGTATACAGGAACTGAAAGAGGAAATGTACAAGGAAATCAATGTCCTGAAAAAAAATGTAGCAGAACTTGCTGAACTGAAGAAGTTATTCAGCGAAATAAAAAACACAACGGAGAGCTTAACCAACAGGCTTGGGGAAGTTGAAGAGAGAACCTCTGAACTTGAAGATGGGCTGTTTGAAATAACACAAGCAGACAAAAAAAAGAAAAAAGAATAAAAGGCATTGAAGAAAATCTGAGAGAGATATCAGATAACCTTAAGGGCTCAAATATCTGAGTCATGGGTATTCCAGAAGGGGAAGAAAATGGAGATTCCATTGAAAACATATTCAGCAAAATAGTGGCAGAAAACTTCACCGGTATAGGAAAAATCACAGATCTTCAGATCCAGGAAGCTCAACGATCTCCAAATGTATTCAACCCAATAAGGTCTTCTCCAAGACATGTTATAGTCAAATTGGCAAAACTCAAAGACAAAGAGAGAATCTTAAAAGCTGCAAGAGAGAAGCATCAAATCACCTATAAGGGAGCCCCAATCAGGCTAACATCAGACTTTTCATCACAAACCCTAAAAGCCAGAAAGGAATGGGATGATATATTCAAAATACTAAAAGACAAACATTGCCAGCCAAGAATACTCTACCCTGCAAGGCTATCCTTCCGAAATGAAGGGCAAATACTATATTTCTCAGATAAACAAAAACTGCGGGGGTTCACCAACACACGATCACCCTTATAAGAAATCCTCAAAGGAGTACTGGTTTTTGTTCCTGAAAAATAACTACCACTACCATAAAAACCCAAGAAAAATCTAAAGCCACTAGTATAATAAAAATGGCATTCATGAAGAGAAAACAAACAAACAAAAAGGCTATCTACAACCTAAGGAACCAACAAACACAGAAACCAAACAGTAAATCAGAAAGCAAGGAACAAAAGACACCTAAGACAACCAAACAACAATCAAAAAAATTCTAGGAATAAATCAACACTATTCAATAACAACTCTTAATGTAAAAGGCTTAAATTCCCCAATCAAAAGACACAGATTGGCTGACTGGATTAAAAAGGAGCACCCAACTATATGCTGCCTTCAAGAGACCCACCTCACCCACAAAGACTCACATAGAATAAGAGTGAAAGTATGGAAAAAGATTTACCATGCAAACAGAAAAGAAGAACGAACTGGAGTAGCTATTCTTATATCTGACAAAGTAGACTTTAAACTAAAAACCATAAAAAGAGACAACGAGGGACACTACATAATGATAAAAGGACTGATCCATCAAGAAGACATAACAATCATAAATATGTACGCACCCAATGTTGGAGCAGCCAGATTTATAAAACAAACACTATTAGACCTAAGGAAGGAAATAGACACTAATACCATAGAAGCAGGGGACCTGAACACCCCACTGTCAATATTGGACAGATCATCTAGGCAAAGAATGAGCAGAGAAACACAAGATCTAAACAAGACTCTAGACCAATTGGACTTGGCAGATATCTACAGAACATTCCACCCAAAAACCTCAGAATATTCATTCTTCTCATCAGCACATGGATCATTCTCCAGGATAGATCACATATTAGGTCATAAATCAAGTCTTAACAAATTCAAAAAAATTTGAATTATCCCATGTATTTTCTCAGACCACAATGGATTAAAACTAGAAATCAATGACAAACGAAATTCTGGAAACTATACAAACACATGGAAATTAAACAGCATTCTACTTAATGACAAATGGGTCCAAGAAGAAATCAAGCAGGAAATCAAAAAATTTATTGAAACTAATGAAAATAATGATACATCATAACAAAAACTGTGGGATACTGCAAAAGCAGTATTAAGGGGGAAATTTATTGCATTAAATGCTCACCTCAGAAGAATGGAAAGATGGCAAGTGAACAACCTAACACTTCACCTTAAAGAACTAGAAAAACAAGAACAATCCAAACCTAAAGTTAGCAGACGGAAAGAAATCATTAAGATCAGAGCAGAACTGAATGAAATTGAAACCCAAAAAACAGTACAAAAGATCAATGAATCAAAAAGTTGGCTTTTTGAAAAGATAAATAAAATTGACAAACCATTAGCATGGCTTAAAAAAAAAAAGAGAGAAGATTCAAATAAAAAAAATTAGAAATGAAAAAGGCGATATTACAACTGATTAATCTGAAATACAAGGAATCATTCAAGACTACTATAAACAACTATATTCCAACAAGTTTGAAAATCTGGAGGAAATGGATAAATTTCTGGACACACAAAAGCTCCCAAAAGTGAGCCATGAAGATATAGAAAATCTGAACAGATCAATAACAATAAAGGAGATTGAAGCTGTTATCAGAAAGCTCCCAACAAAGAAAAGCCCAGGACCAGATGGATTCACAGCAGAATTTTACCAAACATTCAAAGAGGAATTGACACCGATTCTTTACAAACTATTCCAAAAGATTGAAACAGACGCACATCTCCCAAACTCATTCTATGAAGCAAACTTCATCCTGATACCAAAACCAGGTAAAGATATAACAAAAAAAGAAAACTACAGGCCGATAACCTTGACGAATATAGATGCAAAAATCCTCACTAAAATATTAGCAAACAGAATACAGCAACACATATGTAAAATTATTTACCACGATCAAGTGGGATTCATCCCAGGGATGCAAGGTTGGTTCAACATATGCAAATCAATAAATGTGATACACCATATCAATAAACTCAAACACAAGGACCATATGATCATCTCTATAGATGCTGAAAAAGCATTTGATAAAATTCAACACTCATTCATGACAAAGACCCTCTATAAGCTAGGTATAGACGGAAAGTATCTCAACATAATTAAAGCCATATATGATAAACCTACCGCCAATATCATCCCGAATGGGGAAAAGGTGAAAGCTTTTCCTTTAAGAACAGGAACTGGACAAGGATGCCCACTCTCACCACTCCTATTCAACATAGTGTTGGAAGTACTAGCCAGAGCAATCAGAGAAGAGAAGGAAATAAAGGGCATCCAGATTGGAAAAGATGAAGTCAAACTGTCCCTGTTTGCAGATGACATGATCCTATATATCAAACAGCCTAAAGCCTCTACAAAAAAACTCTTGGAGGTGATAAATGACTTCAGCACTGTAGCAGGATAAAAAATCAACACACAAAAATCAGTAGCATTTCTTTTCTCCAATAGTGAACATGCAGAAAGAGAAATCAAGACAGCCTGCCCATTTACAATAGCCACCAAAAAAATAAAATACTTAGGAATTGAGTTAACCAAGGAGGTGAAAAATCTCTATAATGAGAACTACAAACCACTGCTGAGAGAAATTAGAGAGGATACAAGAAGATGGAAAGATATCCCATGCTCTTGGATTGGAAGAATCAACATAGTGAAAATGTCCATACTACCCAAAGTTATAGGCAAATTCAATGCAATCCCCATCAAAATTCCAAACACATTTTTCTCAGAAATGGAAAGAACTATCCAGACATTTATATGGAATAACAAAAGACCATGCATAGCCAAAGCAATGCTGAGCAAAAAAAATAAAGCTGGAGGCATAACACTACCTGACTTTAAACTATACTACTAAGCTATAATAACCAAAACAGTATGGTACTGGCATAAAAACAGACACACAGATCAATGGAATAGAATAAAGAATGCAGAAATCAACCCACTCACCTACAGCTATCTGTTCTTTGACAAAGGCACCAAGCCTATACATTGGGAACAGACTGCCTCTTTAGCAAATGGTGCTGGGATAACTGGATATCAATATGCAGGTGAATGAAACTAGACCCATACGTTTCACCATACACTAAAGTCAACTCAAAATGGATTAAAGAATAAATATAAACCCTGAAACAATAAAACTTCTTAGAGAAATCATAGGAGAGACACTTCAGTAAAAAGACTGGACAGAGACTTCATGAATACGACCCCAAAAGCACGGGCAACCAAAGGAAAAACAAACAAATGGGATTATATCAAACTAAAGAGCTTCTGCACAGCAAAAGAAACAATTAACAGAGTTAAAAGACAACCAACAGAGTGGGAGAAAATATTTGCAAAATATACATCTGACAAAGGATTAATATCCAGAATATACAAGGAACTCAAACTACTTTACAAGAAAAAAACAAGACACCCAATTAAAAAATGGGCAAAAGAGCTAAGCAGGCATTTCTCTAAGGAAGATATACAAATGGCCAACAGACATATGAAAAAATGCTCAACATCACTCAGCATCCGGGAAATGCAAATCAAAACTACCCTGAGATACCATCTGACCCCAGTGAGGATGGCCAAAATCCAAAAGACTCTGAATGACAAATGCTGGCTAGGTGGCGGAGAAAAAGGAACTCTCATACATTGTTGGTGGGCCTGCAAAATGGTGCAGCTTCTATGGAAAATGGTATGGAGGTTTCTCAAACAATTGCAGATAGATCTGCCATATGACCCAGCTATCCCACTGTTGGGAATATACCCAGAGGAATGGAAATCATCAAGTTGAAGGTATACCTGTTCCCCAATGTTCATCGCAGCACTCTTTACAATAGCCAAGAGTTGGAACCAGCCCAAATGTCCATCATCGGATGAGTGGATATGGAAAATGTGGTATATCCATACAATGGAATACTACACAGCTATAAAAACGAATGAAATACTGCCATTTGCAAGAACATGGATGGACCTTGAGAGAATTATATTAAGTGAAATGAGTCAGGCACAGAAAGAGAAATACCACATGTTCTCACTTATTTGTGGGAGCTAAAAATAAATAAATAAATTCTCACACACACACACACACACACACACACAAACTGGGGTGCAGGGGAAGAAGATATAACAACCACAATTACTTGAAGTTGATACAAGAAGCAAACAGAAAGGACATTGTTGGGAGGGAGAGGGGAGAGCGAGGAGGGAGGGAGGTTTTGGTAATGGGCCACAATAATCAACCACATTGTATATCGACAAATTAAAATTAAGAAAAAAATGAAAAATTAATAAATAAATATATTAAATCATAGCCATTACACTACCTGTCTTCAAATTATACTACAAAGCTGTAGTAACCAAAACTGCATGGTACAGTTATAAAAATAGACACATGGACCAATGGAACATAATAGAGGACCCAGGATCAAACGTACTCATGGCCAGGTACGTATCGCCAACTGATCTTTGACAAAGGTGCCAAGAACATACATTTGAGAAAAGACAGCCTCTTCAATAAATGGTTCTGGGAAAACTGGATATCCGTGTGTAGAAGAAAGAAACTAGACTCATACCTCTCTCCATATACCAAAATCAACTCAAAATGGATGAAAGACTAGTGTAAAACCTGAAACTATAAAGCACCCAGAACAAAATGTAGGGGAAACACTCAGGATGCAGGACTGGCAAAGACACTATGAGTAAGACCCCAAAAGCACAAGCGACAATAGAAAAAATAAAGGGGATTATATCAAACTGAAATGCTTGTGCATGGCAAGGAAACAACAGGGTGAAGAAACCTACTTATTGGGAGAAAATGCTTGCAAACCATACATCTGATAAAATATTAATTTCCACAATATACAAGGAACTCAACTTCACAGTATAAAAACAAATAATCCACTTTGAAAATGGGCAAAGGAACTAAATAAATAAATTTATATTTCAATAAATGTGCCCAAAGGGGATGTCAGAAAGGGAATAAACAATTGCCTGAAAGTATTAAAATAATAAAAGGAAAAAGGGAAAAGGGCTGCCTGCTGATGCTAATTGTATTTTAGATTAGCTGCCCACAGCTGTCATCCTTCCTTTTTCTTTCCTTCCTTCCTTCTTTGTTTTAATGATTATTTTGTATCTACTATGTACCAGGTACTGTTCTAAGTGCAACAGAGGCAAAGAGAGCACTCAGTGATTGCCCGATAGACATGGACACAGCCTTGTTCAGGTTATATTCCCTAGAAGCAGAGCCTGAGACAAGGTCTTGGGTACAAGTGATTATTAAAGGGAGTACCCTCAGAGAAAGGGGAGTGAGAGAAGCAGGTGTGGACAGGGGAAGGACTAAGCAAGGAGGTAGTCGTAGCTGGAGTCCAAGTTGAGCCTGATTTAATGGAGGGCTCTAGAATTGTACCCTAGAGTTGGTACATCTTGAGGCAAGGCAAGTGGCCTTTGTACCTTCTGTGTCATTCAAGCATTTGTTATGGTCTATGGGGTATGTGTTACCTTAGCTCCCTTTTGGACAATGGCAATTCTCATAGAAAAGGGCAACTATGAGAAGTTAGCATTTCAACATTCACATCGACTGGGGATAGGTGCACCAGCCCAGCAAATAAGGTCTGGGCAGAGCAACAACAGAGTACATTATACTACCCAGGGTGTCTGGGGGAGGGGACGAGGTATAAAAGATGGGGGCTCTTTTTATGCAATTCTCAAATATGGAGGAAGACATTTTTATGGTTTTTGCTTAAGCTTCCTAACCAGCTTGTAAACTGACGATCAGAGTCTGTGTCTGGCGTAGCTGTCTAGAGTTCATATATGTAGTAATAGGCGCAAGATAAATAATTAAAGGAAAGGATTTTTTGTTAAAATGCTATAGTATAAACTGTAGCATTAGAAGTGTCATGTGTAGAGGCTGACCAGTTAGCTCAGGTGGTTAGAGTGGGGTGTTATAACACCAAGGTCAAGGGTTCAGACCCCTGTACTGGCCAGCCACCAAAAAACACAAGTGTCATGTGTAAACAATGGACAATCTGCCATTTTAGTGCCCTAATTTTCATGCTGAGGCTGGGTTCAGTTTACATAAATTCCTGTGATATGTTATTATATATTCTTCTCACCTTCTCTGCTGGTTTAGAGTACCTTATGCCAAGAGTAACAGGAATAATGTCTAACATTATACTACAGTCCATGGATATGCTTTATCTTATTGGATTACTATCAAACTTGGTAAACCCATCTGTATGCCTTAGCAAATCCATCCATCTCTTCTTTTATTGATATTTTCCTTTCTTGTTTCACTCTGTTCCCCTCATTCTCAGATGCTTCCCAAATGAGGCACCTGGTGCCCTCACACTATCTCTTATATCATTGGCTCTATCACTATGAAACATCACCTAAGAGACTGAGCAGTACCTAGGAGAGAGGCTTTCTGCCCAAAGCTCTGAGCATGGCATCCTTGACCTCCTTGTTCCTCAGGCTGTAAACAACAGGATTCAGCAGGGGGGTGATGACAGTGTATGTCACAGAGATAAGTCTGTCCTGAAGAGAATTTTGGGATTTGGGCTTTAAGTAGATGAAAGATGTACAGCCATAGTGGACAATGACCACTGTGAGATGTGAGGCACAAGTAGCAAAGGCCTTTTTCCTGCCTTCAGCAGATGCAATCTTAAGGATGGTGGTGACAATCAGGACATAGGAGATAAAGATCAAGACCATGGGCAGAACAAGGACACAGAGACTGATGAGCAAAGTGATAAGTTCTTTGATGGTAATGTCAGCACATGCGAGCTTCATTAAGGGACGGATATCACAGAAGAAGTGGGAGATGACACTGGCATCACAGAAGGGCAGGCTAAACACAGAAGACACCTGAATTATAGCTGTGCTCAGGCCAATGATCCAGGATCCACTCGCCAGATGTACACAAGCCTTTTTGCCTATGATGACTGAATACCGTAGGGGGTTGCAGATGGCCACATAGCGGTCGTACCCCATGGCTGTGAGCAGGAAGCAGTTGTTGACACCAAAAGTGAGATAGAAGAAGAGCTGGGTGGCACAGTCTGGAATGGAGATGGCTTGTTGGGGGCTGAGGAGACCAGACAGCATTCGTGGGATGATGGCCACAGTATAACAGGTCTCAGAAATGGACAGCACGCTCAGAAAGAAGTACATGGGTGTGTGAAGTTGACGACTGAGGTAGATAACTGTCAGGATGATAGCATTGCTGGCAAGGGTCAACATGTACAAGACCAAAAGGACCACAAAAAGGATGAATCTGTGATGCCACTCAAAAATGGAGAAACCTTCAAAGGTAAACTCCTTCACCGCTGTGAAATTGGGTTTTGGCATTGAGGAGAATCTGTGTCTGAAAGAGATGAAGTGGGAAGGTTGAGCTTTGAGGTTAGAAATAGTAGGCTGGTCCAGGGTCATCAGTAGACATGTGCAGGGACTCAAAAGGGCTGCATCTCTGGGTTTCAGAAGCTCTCAACATTCAGCCACTGGCCAAATGCTGAAAGATCTTTCAAGTTTCTCAGGGACCTGGTACTGGGGGCAGATATAGTGAGGCAGGAGGAGGGAGTAAATACGTACAGGGAGTACAGATTCTCCTCTACTTAAGATGTAGTTAGCTCCCAATAACCCATTACAAATCAAAAATATCATTAAGCAGAAAATGCATTTAATATACCTAACCTACCAAACATCATAACTTAACCTAGTCAACCTTAAGTGTGTAAAACCATCTAACACAAAGCCTATTTCCTAATAAAGTGTTAAATATTTTATGTTATTTATTAAATCCTGAACTGACAGTGAAAAACAGAATAGTCATGTGGGTTCTCAAAGTACAGTTTCTCCTGAATGCATATCACTTTCACACCACTGTAAAGATGAAAACTTGTAAGAGTTAAACCATTGTGAGATGGAGACTGTCTGTATTGGAACCCGCTAACTAGATTGGCTAGAAGGAAATGCAGGCCAGAGAAGCCACTAGAAAGAGTGTGCACAGCCCTGAAACTCTATCCAAACTCACCCGGTTAAACTGGCAATGGCCTATTATGTGTAAAAAGCCCAGTGTAAAGGGATACACCTAAAGAGTGAATTATTTCAAGCCAGGAACAGATCACTATGTGAAGCACACTCCTGGGAGGTAATAGGCTAGCTCCAACTCTGTTCTGAAGGGCTTCCATTTGGTAAATCGAGGTAGAAAACACTGCCTTCTCTCACAGTCCAAATTCAAGGTGGCTAATGTCTGGAATAAGGCAGTGAGAGAGACACCGTTTTTTTTTCCTTGAGGGGAGTCTGCTGTGTAAACCCAGAACATTGCATAGTCCAGAGCCAACTCTTTTTTCAGTCTTGTTTCCCTTCTATGGCCCCCAAATATTTCAATTCCTGAGTTACTCTTCTACTGTGTGGAGGGTGGTTTCTTCTATTTTCCTGCCTTTACTCAATAAAGGCTCTGAAACTTTTTATGGGATAGAAATACTAGTAACTATAAGACAACAGTGACAAAAAACACAAAATATTTAAGTTTATAGAAATCTCTGGCTTTAACCCCTGTGTGAATGGAGGAATGCCTGATTTTCTTTGCTCATTCCATTTGTCTCCATTTGCTCATCTATAAAATCATGAGAATAATAATATCTACTCCATAGTGTTGCTATGGAGAGCATATGAATTACTGTATGTAAATTGCCAAGTGCAGTTCTTGATACATAACAGTCAAACAACACATTAAATTTTTGCTTGCCTCCCTTAATCTTTCTTCCCCATCCCCACTCTCCATAACACTGGGTTCTACTTGTATATTAGGGCCACTCAAACACACACACACACAGACACACACACACACACACACACACACACTCACACACACACACACACTCTCTCTCTCTCTTTTTCTTTTTCTCTTTTTCATGATCATAGATAGTTATTGTCATTAATTTCTCTAATCAGTATTGATTGCAAAGTCCGATCTTCATTTTCCACACCCACCTCCCTTCCTGCTCTAGATTCTGAAATGTGCAGGGATGGCTTGGGGGTGGTCTGTGATTAAACCCCTCTGTGATCAAACCCCAGCTCCACTTCTTTCATGTGTTACCTTGGAAATGTCTTTCGTCTCTTCGGGCTTCAGTTTCTTCACTTGTCAGTTGCAGAGAGTACTAATATCTACCTCAGAGGACTGATGAGAGGATTCCATGGAAATATGGCTGTATAAGGCAGATAGGCTTTGAGATCTCCACCTGAAATTTTCCAAGGCTAGAGCTCCTGGGTGAAAATAATATTCTTCTAAAATATTACTTTTATATAAAAATATTATTTTTAATATTCTTAGAGAAAATAATATTTTCTGGGTGACTTTCTCAGTATTTATGCTTTTTGATCCCTAATTGTTAGGGCACCACTGTATATTCAGTTTTTCCACTTGACAATATTCCTGGGAGATAAAAGAAACAGAAAAAGTGGTGTCCCATGAGAAAAGGGGCGTAAGGCCATATTCAGTGACAGAACGAGAATGCCTGCTTCACTGAGTTGTGGAATGTCACTTACACCTCAGTGGGCAGAACTGAGGCTCATTCAGAATTCAACAGAGAGAAGCTGGAAACCATGATTTCCAGGACTCCTGTCGTGCTGCGGCAGACACAGCACTCAGAATCTTCCGAAGGAGAGGACGGGAAGAAAAACAGAAATCACAAGGGTCTTTCATTTAATTCGTCTCCTGGATTGGTCACATCTGGGAGTAACAGACATAGAGAAAGTGGCGCCGTGCTCTCCTGTGTCTCTCCATAGCTCTGTCCCTTTAAGTCTGGATTGCAGGCTGTCAGAGAGGACCGTTCTCCTATGCCCCAGGACTCCGGGGCCTGTCTCCCCAAGGCCACAGTGAGTGTCCCCAAGGCAGTAATAGCAAGATTCAAACACCATGATGCCTGGGGATCTCATTAGAAAAGTGGCTCATCAACCCAATCACATAGATAGTACTTAGACAATTAGGGGTTTTCCACAGGAACAAAGCCTTCACATCAGGACATGGCCTTGCCCTGCTTAGTGGGTGAAGAAGGCCTCAAAATCATCTGACAGAGAGGGCCCCAGAACCCAATCACATTTAAGGATGCATCTTCATTAGGCAAGACTCACACCCCAGGGTCTCTCTGCCCTAAGAGCTGAAGGATCCATCTCTGAGGTCCCTTCTAGGGACCTGTGACTCATTTATTTATTGATTCCTTCAACAAATACTCATTGAACTCATGTCTCTCACCTGCCAGTACATGGAATATAGCAGAAACTGGGGATGTAGCATGCCAGTTCTGGTGGCTTTGCACTATCTGTGCATCACTGTGTATTACCTTCTCCTTGAGGAAGAGCAGAAGGAAGGCTTTCAATGGGGTTGTTCCTATAGCCCCCTCTTCCTCTCTCCCAGCATTTAGTCAGTCAGCAGACTCAGCCTTGTTTCCCTTTCATAATGTGAGCTCGACATAGGCCTTCCCAAAGGTTGGAGGATAATCAGGTATCAAGGTTCCCTTGGGATTTTGGCTCTCCAGTAATTCCTCATTCTGGTGCCCAATTTATGACCTTCTCTTAGAGATTCAAAACACAGGAAAGATTCCCTATGTAAGTACCAGGATACTGAGAAGTGAATACTTGAAAGCAAGACGGTTTATTGTGCTGTTTTGACAAGTCCAGGAAACTGGGAGAGACTGGACAAGCATGGAATAGTTGTCAGGCATTCAGTTCAATTCCACATAATCTCTTTCAAGGCCCTCAAACATTTACCCAGGAGAAACTGGAATACTTGAGCTCATAAGCCGTTAAGATCCAGAGTCCCACAGCTGAGAGATCAATATATAGTATATTTATCACTTCTTCAGAATGGCCAATGCAAACCTTATTCAAAATGTTTGAAATCCTTTAGGGAGCAGCTGAAGGAAAGTAGCACGTCTTATCAAGACCTTGAAATAATCAATTGATCTTGGACCTTATTTGACAATGTCCCTTCTTCACAGTTTCTTTGGTAGCTCTATTTAAATCTATAGCTTATCGAAATTAGAAATAGAATAGAGTTGAAACCTGTGAGAAAGGAAAGAAAACCCAGATACTGAAATTATGAACTAAAAATTGGCTGATTTTTAAAAAATGATTTCTATTTATGTTTATTTGGAATAAGATCAGTTTAGGCTGAAAAACGCTGATAAAATCTGGAGCGAATGGAGTTTTCTTTGAAAAGGGACAAAATATATTAATGATTACATCATCTGCATATTTTGGCAGTTTTGTCTTTTCCATTATGATTTTTATATCTCATTTATTTCTCTTATTGCATTTGGTTATGAAATATAAAATTAAATACTAGAAGTTATAGATGCATTTTTCTCTTTTGCCATATTTTAATTTAAATGTTTCTCATGTATCATTCACCTTTAAAAGTTATGCTTGCTATATGTCTCTGGCAGAGATACCCTTTATCAGAATAAGGAAGTTCTCTTCTATTACTGGTTTGTTTGCAAGTTTATCATGAACAGGCTGTTAAATTTTCAGGTGGTTCCATTTCTACATCCATTTATGTAATTATATGCTTTAATTCTGTAATTGGTTAGGGGTGAAGTACATTAATAGATTTTTCTAATGTTGGCTCATTCCTATGTTTTTATTTATTTTTTATTTTTTATTTTTTTTAAATTTTATTTTGTCGATATACATTGTGGCTGATTATTGCTCCCCATCACCAAAACCTCACTCCCTCCCCCCCCTCCCCCAACAATGTCCTTTCTCTTTGCTTGTCGTATCAACTTCAAGTAATTGTGGTTGTTATATCTTCTTCCCCCCCCCCCGGTTTTTTTCTTTTGTGTGTGTGTGTGTGTGTGTGTGTGTGTGAATTTTATATTAATTTTTAGCTCCCACCAATAAGTGAGAACATGTGGTATTTGTCTTTCTGTGCCTGACTTGTTTCACTTAATATAATTCTCTCAAAGTCCATCTATGTTGTTGCAAATGGCAGTATTTCATTCGTTTTTATAGCTGAGTAGTATTCCATTGTGTAGATGTACCACATTTTCCGTATCCACTCATCTGATGATGGGCATTTGGGCTGGTTCCAACTCTTGGCTATTGTAAAGAGTGCTGCAATGAACATTGGGGAACAGGTATACCTTCGACCTGATGATTTCCATTCCTCTGAGTATATTCCCAACAGTGGGATAGCTGGGTCGTATGGTAGATCTATCTGCAATTGTTTGAGGAACCTCCATACCATTTTCCATAGAGGCTGCACCATTTTGCAGTTACACCAACAATGTATGAGAGTTCCTTTTTCTCCGCAACCTCGCCAGCATTTATCGTTCAGGGTCTTTTGGATTTTAGCCATCCTCACTGGGGTCAGATGGTATCTCAGTGTAGTTTTGATTTGCATTTCCCGGATGCTGAGTGATGTTGAACATTTTTTCATATGTCTGTTGGCCATTTGTATATCTTCCTTAGAGAAATGCCTATTTAGCTCTTTTGCCCATTTTTTAATTGGGTTGCTTGTTTTCTTCTTGTAAAGTTGTTTGAGTTCCTTATATATTCTGGATATTAATCCTTTGTCAGATGTATAGTTTGCAAATATTTTCTCCCACTCTGTTGGTTGTCTTTTAACTCTGTTAATTGTTTCTTTTGCTGTGCAGAAGCTTTTTAGTTTGATATAATCCCATTTGTTTATTTTTCCTTTGGTTGCCTGTGCTTTTGGGGTCATATTCATGAAGTCTGTGTCCAGTCCTATTTCCTGAAGTGTTTCTCCTATGTTTTCTTTAAGAAGTTTTATTGTTTCAGGTGTATATTTAAATCCTTAATCCATTTTGAGTTGATTTTAGTATACGGTGAGAGGTATGGTTCTAGTTTCATTCTCCTGCATATGGATATCCAGTTATCCCAGCACCATTTGCTAAAGAGGCAGTCCCTTCCCCAGTGAATAGGGTTGGTGCCTTTGTCAAAGATCAGATGGCAGTAAGAGTGTGGGTTGATTTCTGGATTCTCTATTCTATTCCATTGGTCAGTGTGTCTGTTTTTATGCCAGTACCATACTGTTTTGGTTATTATAGCTTTGTAGTATAGCTTAAAGTCAGGTAGTGTTGTGTTATGCCTCCAGCTTTATTTTTTTTTCTCAGCATTGCTTTGGCTATGCGTGGTCTTTTATTGTTCCATATAAATATCTGGATAGATTTTTCCATTTCTGAGAAAAATGTCTTTGGAATTTTGATGGGGATTGCTTTGAATTTGTATATCACTTTGGGTAGTATGGACATTTTCACTATGTTGATTCCTCCAATCCAAGAGCATGGGATATCTTTCCATCTTCTTGTATCCTCTCTAATTTCTCTCAGCAGTGGTTTGTAGTTCTCATTATAGAGATTTTTCACCTCCTTGGTTAACTCAATTCCTAAGTATTTTATTTTTTTGATGGCTATTGTAAATGGGCAGGCTTTCTTGATTTCTCATTCTGCAAGTTCACTATTGGAGAAAAGAAATGCTACTGATTTTTGTGTGTTGATTTTTTATCCTGCTACTGTGCTGAAATCATTTATCAATTCCAAGAGTTTTTTTGTAGAGGTTTTAGGCTGTTCGATATACAGGATCATGTCATCTGCAAAGAGGGACAGTTTGACTTCATCTTTTCCAATCTGGATGCTCTTTATTTACTTCTCTTCTCTGATTGCTCTGGCTAGTACTTCCAACACTATGTTGAATAGGAGTGGTGAGACTGGGCATCCTTGTCCAGTTCCTGTTCTTAAAGGAAAAGCTTTCAGATTTTCCTCATTCAGGATGATATTGGCAGTGGGTTTGTCATATATGGCTTTAATTATGTTGAGATACTTTCCCTCTATAGCTAACTTATAGAGGGTCTTTGTCATGAATTAGTGCTGAACTTTATCATATGATTTCTCAGCATCTATAGGGATGATCATATGGTCCATGTGTTTGAGTTTATTGATATGGTGTATCACTTTTATTGATTTGCATATGTTGAACCAACCTTGCATCCCTGGGATGAATCCCACTTGATCGTGGTGAATAATTTTAGGTATGTGTTGCTGTATTATGTTTGCTAGTATTTTACTGAGGATTTTTGCATCTATATTCATCAAGGATATCGGCCTGTAGTTTTCTTTTTTGGTTATATCTTTACCTGGTTTTGGTATCAGGATGATGTTTGCTTCATAGAATGAGATTGGGAGATGTGCGTCCGTTTCAATCTTTTGGAATAGTTTGTAAAGAATCGGTGTCAATTCCTCTTTGAATGTTTGGTAAAATTCTGCTGTGAATCCATCTGGTCCTGGACTTTTCTTTGTTGGGAGCCTTCTGATAACAGCTTCAATCTTCTTTATTTTTATTGGTCTGTTCAAATTTTCTACGTCTTCATGGTTCAGTTTTGGGAGGTTATGTGTGTCCAGATATTTATCCATTTCCTCCAGATTTTCAAATTTGTTGGCGTATAGTTGTTTATAGTAGTCTCGAATGATTCCTTGTATTTCAGATGAATCAGTTGCAATATCGCCTTTTTCATTTCTAATTTTTGTTATTTGAGTCTTCTCTCTTCTTTTTTTGTTAGCCATGCTAATGGTTTGTCAATTTTATTTATCTTCTCAAAAAACCAACTTTTTGATTCATTGATGTTTTGAATTGTTTTTTGGTTTTCAATTTCATTCAGTTCTGCTCTGATCTTAATGATTTCTTTCCGTCTGCTAACTTTAGGTTTGGATTGTTCCTGTTTTTCTAGTTCTTTAAAGTGAAGTGTTAGGTTGTTCACTTGCCATCTTTCCATTCTTCTGAAGTGAGCATTTAATGCAATAAATTACCCCCTCAATACTGCTTTTGCAGTATCCCACAGGTTTTGGTATGATTCATCATTGTTTTCATTAGTCTCAATAAATTTTTTGATTTCCTGCTTGATTTCTTCTTCGACCCATATGTCACTAAGTAGAATGCTGTTTAATTTCCATGTGTTTGTATAGTTTCCAGAGTTTCGTTTGTTATTAATTTCTAGTTTTAATCCATTATGGTCTGAGAAGATACATGGGATAAATCCAATTTTTTTGAATTTATTGAGACTTGATTTGTGACCTAATATGTGATCTATCCTGGAGAATGATCCATGTGCTGATGAGAAGAATGAATATTCTGAGGTTGTTGGATGGAATGTTATGTAGATATCTGCCAATTCCAATTGGTCTAGAGTCTTGTTTAGATCTTGTGTTTCTCTACTGCTTCTTTGCCTAGATGATCTGTCTAATATTGACAGTGGGGTGTTCAGGTCCCCTGCTATTATGGTATAAGTGTCTATTTCCTTCTTTAGGTCTAATTGAGTTTGTTTTATAAATCTGGCTGCTCCAACATTGGTTGCGTACATATTTGTGATTTTTATGTCTTCTTGATGGATCAGTCCTTTTATCATTAAGTAGTGTCCCTCATTGTCTCTTTTTATGGTTTTTAGTTTAAAGTCTATTTTGTCAGATATAAGAATAGCTACTCCAGCTCGTTTTTCATTTCTGTTTGCATGGTAAATCTTTTTCCATCCTTTCACTCTTAGTCTGTGTAAATCTTTATGGCTGAGGTGGGTCTCTTGTAGGCAGCATATAGTTGGGTCCTGCTTTTTGATCCAGTCAGCCAGTCTGTGTCTTTTGATTGTGGAATTTAAGCCTTTTACATTAAGAGTTGTTATTGAAAGGTGTTGATTTATTCCTAGCATTTTATTGGTTGTTTGGTTGTCTTAGGTGTCTTTTGTTCCTTGCTTTCTGATTTACTGTTTGGTTTCTGTGTTTCTTGGTTCCTTAGGTTGTAGATAGTGTTTTTGTTTGCTTGTTTTCTCTTCATGGATGCCATTTTTATGATACTAGTGGGTTTTGATTTTTATTGGGTTTTTATGGCAGTCGTAGCCATTTTTCAGGAACCAAACCTAGTACTCCCTTGAGGATTTCTTGTAAGGGTGGTCGTGTGGTAGTGAACTCCCACAGTTTTTGTTTGTCTGAGAAATATACTATTTGCCCTTCATTTCGGAAGGATAGCCTTGCAGGGTAGAGTATTCTTGGCTGGCAATGTTTGTCTTTTAGTATTTTGAATATATCATCCCATTCCTTTCTAGCTTTTAGGGTTTGTGATGAAAAGTCTGATGTTAGCCTGATTGGGGCTCCCTTATAGGTGATTTGATGCTTCTCTCTTGCAGCTTTTAAGATTCTCTCTTTGTCTTTGAGTTTTGCCAATTTGACTATAACATGTCTTGGAAAAGGCCTTTTTGGGTTGAATAAGTTTGGAGATCATTGAGCTTCCCAGATCTGAAGATCTGTGATTTTTTGTATACCTGGGAAATTTTCTGCCACTATTTTGTTGAATATGTTTTCAATGGAATCTCCATTTTTCTCCTCTTCTGGGATACCCATGACTCGGATATTTGAGCGCTTATGGTTTTCTGATATCTCTCTCAGATTTTCTTCAATGTCTTTGATTCTTTTTTCTTTCTTTTTGTCTACTTGTGTTATTTCATACAGCCCATCTTCAAGTTCAGAGGTTCTCTCTTCAACTTCGACAAGCCTGCTGGTTAAACTCTCCGTTGTGTTTTTTATTTCACTGAATAACTTCTACAGTTCAGCAAGTTCTGCTACATTTTTTTTCAGGACATTGATTTCCTTGTACATTTCTTCTTTCAGGTCCTGTATACTTTTCATCATGATGTCTAGCTGAATTTTCTTGTATCTCATTCAGTTTCCTTAGAATTATCACTTGAAATTCCTTGTTAGTCATTTCAAGGGCTTCTTGTTCTATAGGATCTAGAGTTTGAGATTATTAACTTTTGGTGCTGTACTTTCTTGATTTTTTGTATTTCTGGTATCTTTTTTTTGATGTTTATTCATTGTGGCAGGGGTTTCACAGTCCACTGGTTTGAGACTAATGACTAACTAAGATGTTGCTGTGGTTGCCAATTTCGTATGGCTACTTCCGTGACTGCTCAGTTGACCTCTAGTGCCTTGTGTGTATGGTTGCCTTGGATCTTGGGCCTCTCCTGGGAGCCACCTTTCTGGTCAGCTTGGACTCTGCTGGGCTGGTGGGTCACGTACCGCAGGGTGTGTGATCTCTGTTGAGCTTTCACTTCCCGTGCAGGACTTCTCCCTGTTCCTTGCGCTCTGGCCCGGGCTGTTGGATCGTGCAGTGGTGACCCCGCAGGGCGTGTGCTTTCTGTCGAGTCTCCGCCTCCCTGGCCGCACATCTCCCCACTCTGTGCACAGTGTGCTGGGCTGGGACGTGTCTTCTGCAACCCTTTTCTATCAGCTGGGCCTTCAAGACCCAGTTCAGCACTGCCTCGCCCAGGAAGTCTACCTGGTTTCTGGTAGGTACAGATGACCGGTCGCTCTGGGTGCCTTTGTTGCACTGTGTAGATCTTTCTCCGGACTTGTTCACCTTTGTATCCCCCCGGCATGGACCAAATCTAGCACCCACGTGCAGCCAGCTCTCCAGCAGGTTCAAGTGGACCTGGGAACTCTCCTACCACACTATTCCCAACCAGAAATTGGTTAGGCTTTTTTCTGAACTGGTGGCCGCAGAGATGGTATCTGCCTCCCAGTAACAGGAAGTTTACCGTGGCTGCAGTCCAGGGTGTGGTGGAGTGACAGTCGGCCCCGCCCGTACTTCCTTGCCCTCCCAACACTGGTCGGGGCCACCCCACGCCACCAGCCCCACCAGAGAACCGCGGAGGAAGTGGGAGGGGAGGCCGGATCGCAGGCCCCGGGAAGCCCCACGCCGGGGCAAGCAAGTGGGAAGGCTCAGTGAGGGGCCGAGCCGGGCGGAGCTGCCAGCACCTCGGAAAATGGAGGCAGCCCCGGGGCGGTGAGTGAACCGGTGATGCAGGCGGAAGCCGGGTGGGCGTCAGCCCCCCGAGCAGGGCTAAGCCAAGGGTCACTCACAGGGCTGTGCCAGGTCGGGCACTCACTCTCTGCCTCTGGTTTGTCGCCTTCCCCGTTCCAGGCCGCTGCCGCCTCGGCTGTTCAGTCTGTCCCGCGGTGCGGCTCCGGCGCTCCCAGGAATCTTCTTTTATGCCGGCCTGAAACCTCGAATCCTGAATAGGGCAGCAGGCTGCCTTCAGCATGACCCTGGCCTCCGGGATCCTGTCTGCATCCACATCAGCCCTGGTGCCAAGTGCCCTGTTTAGAGACTCGCTTTTGCAGCTAAGAAACAGTTCTTTTCCTGCTCCACACTTCAAAGCTGTTGCCTGTAAATGAGGCAGCCTCTCCTGCCGGGGCCAAAGTGGCGGTCAGCCCCCACGACCAGCCAGCAGCAATGGTCCTCCCTTAAGAGATGGCGAGAGGAAGATCCACAAGTTTCCCGGCTGCCTGAGGCCCAGTGGCTGCCTTTTCCACCTCAGCTACTCCGCACCAACCGCCGCAGCCACCGCCATCTTCATACCGCCTCATTCCTATGTTTTTAAAGCAAACCCTATTTGGTCTTTTTATATAGTGTTGCATTCAATTTACTATTTTTTCCTTTGTTCATTATTGGCTGATAATTACCTTTCCTAGTTTGTCTATTTTTGGTACCAAAGGTTTGCAATTAACAACCTCTATAAATGCTGGGGAAATTTTACACCTTTCTGTGTTCTGAGACTGATGCCTTTTTTTTTTTTAAGAATAGGTTTCTCAACACTCCCATTTCCATGTATATGTTTTCTTTTTAAATTTATTAATTAATTTATTATTATTATTTTTACATTCTAAGTTGTTGCAGAGCAGTTGGGGGAGAGGGGAAGATGGAAAAAGGGAGAGAGATAGGGTGGGAAGAGGAAGAAGGAGGGAGAGTGAGGTGTGGTTGAGGCCTGTGTCACCCCTCTCATTCCAACAGGGGAGTCCAGGGGCCTTCTAGTGGTGGCTTGTTGGACATTGCTGGGCTGGATGCAGACTCGGGAGGCATGGCTGATGCCCTCGATGCCCCACCATCTCAGCTTGGGAGCCCAGGGTGTTTCTGGTGATGGCTCAGTGGTCATTGCTGGGCTGGATGTTGACATTGGGGGTGTAGCTGAGGCCCTCGGCCCCCTAATACTCTGCCTTCGAAGGCTGAGGTGCTTCCAGTGGTGGCCTGGTGGTTGTAGCTGGGCTGGATGCTGATGTTGGAGGGGTGTGGCTGAGGCCCTCAGTGCCTGCCTGACCTGCCTTGGGAGCCAGGGTGTTTTCGGTCTTTCTAGGTGTTATAGGTGTTCGTTGGTGGTCTTAGACCTTTACTGGTCAATACCAGAACTTTATCTCTGTTTTTTTTTTTTTTACTTTCAGTTCTGTGTTTGATCATTCACTATTCTCACCACTTAAACTCTGCACTGGAACTAATTTGTTGTCTTTTGATTATTTCTAAAATGGGGGAACTTCCTGTGGGAACCAGCACTGGAGCCCTGTGGTTGAGCTAAATTGCTGCTTTGCTGCTGATTCTCTGGGAAAGGCTTTTTGTGCAGCTCAGGGTTTAACTGTTGACCCTGTAAGCACTTCCAAGTCTTGTGAGATATGGTACACCTGGGTTGTATGGAAACTCTGGTCTGGGCCTGAGTCTTCTCAGCAAACTGCATCCCCTGTAGTTCTATATTCCTGACCAGTCTCCCATGAGTGGGCCTGCGCTGATTGGAGGGCAGATCAGCTGTCTGTGCTCTACTCCAATGTTCCCCCAGTGGGTCAATCTCCCCTACTGCCTGTACTCCAAACACTTCCCATGGGATGGGCCATGTGCTGGTCCCTTGTGATGTCTCACTGGCCTCTGAGTGGCTCCTTTATTTCAGTTGTCTATGGCCCCTCGCTCCTATGTGGCTCCTAAGTGGTATTGCTGACCTGGTGACCACCAAGGCCCTCTTCTCCCCTGCAGTCTCCTTGCAACTTCATACAAAGGGCATAGCAGCTGCTTTTGCCAGCTCTCGCTCTATGTGTTCACCAGGGCCAGCCTTGAAGTGGTTGGGGCCCAAAATGGTCAGAACAGTCCTTTCTTTATCTCATGGTGGTTCCTCCTGCATTCATAAACTCTGTAGGTCTCTCTTCCTCTTCCCCTGAGCTCTAGTGGCCCCAGCTTGGCAGTCATTGCTTTCTAATAGTTGTAAATTGGTTGATTGTCGGAAATGGTGATGCTGGATACTGTCTATTCTGTCATCTTGATCGGAAGTCAATTCAGGATCCCATTTCCATATTTTAGGATTGTCATTTTAGTAAATTTTCTATTTCTTCCTGGTCTAATTATGGTAATTACAGACCATAAATATATATGCCCCCAGCATCGTAGCACCCGTATATATAAAACAACTATTTTTGGATCTAATGGGAGAAATAGATCCCACCACTGTAATAGTTGGGGACTTTAATGCACCACTGCCTGCATTGGATAAATCATCTAAACAAAGAACCAGCAGAGAAATATTGGATTTAAACAGCACCTCAGACCAAATGGACTTGACAGATATATACAGAACATTTCATCCAACAACAGCAGAATATACATTCTTCTCATCACATGGATCATTCTCCAGGATAGACCACATGTTAGGTGACAAATCAAGTCTCAACAAATTTAAAAAGATTGAAATCATGTCAAGTTATTTTCAGACCAAAATTGAATCAAATTAGAAATTAACAACAAACAAACTTTGGAAACTATAAAAATTCATGGAAATTAAACAACAAGCTCCTGAAAGACCAGTGGGTTAAATAAGAAATAAGTCAAGGAATAAACAAATTCCTTGAAATGAATGAAAATACAAGTAGAACTTACCAAAACCTATGGAATACTGTAAAAACAGTACTAAGATGGAAGTTTATTGCAATAAGTACTTACATCAAAAGAATAGAAAGACTTCAAATAAACAACTTAATAATAAATCTCAAAGAACAAGAAAAGCAAGAACAACCCAATCCCAAAATTAGTAGGTGGAAAGAAGTAGTTAAGATTAGACCAGAACTAAATGAAATAGAGACCAAAAGAATGATACAAAAAATAAACAAAACAAAGAAGTTAGTTTTTTGAGAGGATTAACAAAATAGACAAGCCATTGGCCAGATTAACTAAAAAAAGAAGAGATAAGACCTAAGTAACAAAAATCAGAAATCAAAAAGGAGACATTACAACTGATACCACAGAAATATGAAGAATCATTAGAGACCATTATGAAAAACTATAGGCCAACAAATTTGAAAACCTGGAGGAAATGGATAAATTTCTGGACACATACCAACTACCAAGACCAAACCAAGAAGAAATAGAAAGCTGGAACACACCAGTAACAAGCAATGAGATTGAAGTAGTTATCAGCAGTCTCCCAGCAAAGAAAAGTCCAGGACCAGACAGCTTCACCACTGGATTATCAAATATTTAAAGAGTATTTAACACCAGTTCTTCTCAAACTATTCCAAAAAATTGAAACAAAGGCCATTCTCCCCAAATCATTCTATAATGCCAGTGTCACCCTAATACCAAAACCGGACAAAGACACAACAAAAAAGAAACGTTACAGGCCAATATCCTTGATGACCATAGATGCAAAAATCCTCAGCAAGTTATTAGCTAACAGAATACAATAGCACATGAAGAAAATTATACACCATGATCAAGAGGAATTCATCCCAGGGATGCAAGGATGGTCCAACATATACAAATCAACAAATGTGATACATCACATCAAAATCAAGGACAAAAACCATATGATTATCTCAACAGATGAAGAAAAAGCATTTGAAAAAAGTCAGCATCACTTCATGATAGAGACTCTCAACAAATTAGATATAGAAGGAAAAGATCTCAACACAATAAAATCCATATATGACAAACCCACTGCCAATGGGTTTTCTCAATGGGGAAAATATGAAAGCTCGTCCTTTAAGAGCAGGAACAAGACAAGAATGCCCACTCTCACCACTCCTAATCAACACAGTATTGGAAGTGTTAGCCAGAGCAATCAGGCAAGGGAAAGAAATAAAGAGCATCCAAATTGGAAAAGACAAAGCCAAAATGTCATTGTTCATAGATGACATGATTCTATGTATAGAAAAACCCATAACCTGTACCAGAAAAGCTGCTAGAGCTAATAAACAAATTCAGTAAAGTTGTAGGATATAAAGTTAATACAGAGAAATCAGTAGCATTCTTATACACCAACAATAAACAAGAAGAAAAAGAAATCAAGAAAGCAAGCCCATTCACAATAGCTACAAAAAGAATAAAATACCTAGTAGTAAATTTAACAAGAGAGGTGAAAGATCTCTACAAGGAGAACTACAAAATTCTGCTGAACAAAATTAAAGAGGACACTAAAATATAGAAAGACATTCCTTGTTCATGGATTGGAAGAATTAGCATGGTAAACATATCCATACTACCCAAAGCTATCTACAGATTCAATGCAATTCCCATCAAAATGCCAAGGACATTCTTCACAGAAATAGAACAAACAATCTCAGCATTCACATGGAATTACAAAAGACCCCAAATAGCCAAAGCAATTGTGAGCAAAATAAATAAATAAATAAATAAATAAATAAATAAATAAATAAATAAAATCACAGGCATTACACTACCTGACTTCAAATTATATTACAAAGCTATAGTAACCAAAACTGCATGGTACAGTTATAAAAATAGACACATGGACCAATGGAACATAACAGAGGACCCATGATCAAAGGTACTTATGGTCAGGTATTTATGGCCAACTGATCTTTGACAAAGGTGCCAAGAACATACATTTGAGAAAAGACAGCCTCTTCAATAAATGGTGCTGGGAAAACTGGATATCCGTGTGTAGAAGAATGAAACTAGACTCATACCTCTCTCCATATACCAAAATCAACTCAAAATGGATGAAAGACTTTAGCGTAAAACCTGAAGCTATAAAGCTCCCAGAACAAAATGTAGGGGAAACACTCAGGATGCAGGACTGGCAAAGACACTATGAGTAAGACCCCAAAAGCACAAGCAACAATAGAAAAAATAAACAAGTGGGATTATATCAAACTGAAATGCTTCTGCATGGCAAAGGAAACAATCAACAGGGTGAAGAAACCTACTTATTGGGAGAAAATGCTTGCAAACCATACATCTGATAAAATATTAATTTCCACAATATACAAGGAACTCAACTTCACAGTATAAAAACAAATAATCCACTTTGAAAATGGGCAAAGGAACTAAATAGACATTTTTCGAAGGAAAACATACAAATGGCCAACAGATACAAGAAAAAATGTTCAACATTTCTAATCATGAGGGAGATGCAAATCAGAACCACACTGAGGTATCATTTCACTCTAGCTAGACTGGCTATTATCAAAAAGACTGAGAGTAAAGAATGCTGGCAAGGATGTGGAGAAAAGGGAAATCTTCTACACTGTGGTGAGACTATAAATTAGTACAGCCCTTATGGAAAACAGTATGGAGGTTTCTCAAACTACAGAGAGAACTGCCATAAGATTCAGCAATCCCACTTCTGGGTATATACCCAAAGGAATTGAAATCATCATGTCAAAGGGATTCCTGCACTGCCATCTTCATTGCAGATCTATTTACAATAGCCAAAATATGGAACAATGTAAATGTCCAGCAACAGATAACTGGATAAGAAAAATTCAGTACATATATATATATAATGGAATACTACTCAGCCATAAAAAGAAGGAAATTCTGCCATTTGCAACGTCATAGATTAGCTTGGAGAAAATTATATTAAGTGAAATAAGCCAGGCACAGAAAGAGAAAGACTGCATGTCCTCACTCATAAGTAGGAGTTAAGAAACAAAGAAAGAAAGAGAGACTGTGATTATACATTGAACTTTCAGAAATAAAGAACAGACCTATAGTTACTAGGTGGGAAAGGGGAAGAGGGAAAGTGGTTAAGGAGTAATTGGGTAAGGGACACAAAAAGTAATTATGATTTGTAATGATGAACATGCTAATAATATTGATTTGATTGTCATATACTGTACACAAATACTGATAGTCAATTCTGTACCCCATAAATATGGATAAATCAAACTATAAAAAATTAGAAAATAAAGCACTGCCATTTCTATATTTTAGGATTATAATTCCACTAAACTTTCTATTTCTTGCTGGTCTGATCATGATAATTGCAGTGGATTGAATGTCCCTCCAGACTCTTTGAAGCTTAGTCCCCACTAAGTGTGATGAACAAATCAGGGTAATGAACATAATTCATCATCACAAAAGTTTATCATTTCTTTGTTATGAGAGCATTTGAGCTCTCCTAGCCAATTGAGAGCATACTATAAATTATTGTTAACTTGGATGCCTAGCACTACTGTAGACCTCTAGAACTTATTTGTCCTATCTAGCTGTGGTTTTGTATACCTTAACCAATATCTCACTGTACTCCCTCTCAGCCTCTAGTAACCACAGCGCTACTCTCTACTTCTATAAGCCCAATTTCTTTTTCCTTAACTCCCACATATGAGTGAGAACACGCATTTCTCTTTCTGTGAGTGACTTGTTTTACTTAACAGAACATCTTCCCGGTTCATCTGACTTTCTGACAGGATTTAATTTTTTTTCTTATGGCTGAGTATTACTCCATTGGGTGTATACCACTTTTTCATTCATTCATCTGTCAGTGGACACCTAGTTCGATTCCATATCTTGGCTATTGTGAATAGTGCTGCAATAAACATGCGGGGGCAGATATCTCTTCAGTATGCTAATTTCCTTCCCTTTGGATAAATACCCAGCAGTGTGATTGCTGGATCATATGGTAGTTCTTTTTTTAGTTTTTCTGAGGGATCTCCATAGTGTTTTCCATAGTGGCTGTACTAATTTACATTTCGACGAACAGTTTATAAAACTTCTCTTTTCTTTGCATCCAAACCAGCATTTGGTATTTTTTTGTCTTTTTGATGCTAGCCATTCTAAGTGGGGTGAGATGATGTATCACCGTGATTTTTATTTGCATTTCCCTGATGATTAGTGAGGTTGAGCCTTTTTTCATATACCTGTTTGCCATTTATATGTTTTCATTTGAGAAATGTCTATTCAGCTCTTATTTTGCCCAGTTTTTAATCTGGTTATTTTTTTGCTGTTAAGTTCCTTGTATATTCTGCATATTAACCTCTTGTTAAATGAATAGTTCGCAAATATTTTTTCCCATTCTGATGGTTGCTTTTTCAACCTAATGATTGTTTCTTTTGCTGTGCAGAAGCTTTTTAGTTTGATGTAATCACATCTGTCTATATTTGTTTTGCTGCCTGTGCTTTAGAAGTCTTCTTCATATAATTTTTGCCCAGGCCAATGTCTTGGAGTGTTTCCCCTATTTTTTTCTAGTAGTTTTATAGTTTCAGATCTTACATTTTGATCTTTAATCCATTTTTGGTTGATTTTGGTATATATAAGAAATAGTGGTCCAGTTTCTTTCTTCTGCATATGGATATTCAGCTTTCCCAGTGCTATTTACCAAAGAGGCTGTTCTTTCCCCAATGTATGTTCTTGGACCCTTGTCAAAAAATCAGTTGGCTGTACATACCTGGGTTGATTCCTGGGTCCTCTGTTCGGTTCTGTTGGTCCATGTGTCTGATTTTATGCCAGTAACATGTTTTAATGACCATAGCTTTGTAACATATTTTGAAGTCAGGTAGTGGTGCTTTTTGCTCAAGATTGTTTATTGTGTCTTTCTGATTTTTCCTGATCATGATTGGTAAAGGTATAATTTCTAAATTAATTCTTCAAAGATCTAAACTTTTTAAAAATAACGTTTCTATTGTTTTAGGTTTCTTTTGTATTTCAACTAATTTATATTATTATTGGCTTCTACTTTCTTTGGACTTATTTTGTTATTCTTTCTCAAGTTTCTTGAATTAAAATCTTCATTTATTACTTTCTAGGAAATACATGAAGCTATAAACTCCTTTCTGAGAACTGCTTCAGAGGTAACTTTAGTTTTAATATGTAGTGATTTTGTTAGGTTGTAGTATTACACATTGTGATATTTCATTTTTATTTCTTTAACTCACAAACTATTTAGATGTTTATATAATACAGTAATCAGGAACTCAGACCCTGGAGTCAGAGTTCCTGAGTTTGTGTCTCACTCTACCACTTACTAGCTAAATAACCTTGGACAAATTGCTCAATCCTCTGTGCCTCGACTTCCTTATTTATAAAATATGAGAAATAATAGTTCCTGCCTTAAACAATTATTGTAAAAATAGACTGAATAAATATTTAAAAGTGCTTAGAATAATGGCTAACATATAATATTCCGTCTATGAGGAAGTATAATGGAGGAGAGTTTGGCTACTTTCTTATTTTGTTTGATTTCCTATTTTATTTAATTGTGGTCCATAAAAATATTTACATAATATCCCTTCCACATGATGATTTTCATCCCTTTGGGTATATACACAGCAGTAGGATTACCAAGTCACATGGTAGTTCTATCTGTAGTTGTTTGAGGAGCCTCCATATTCTTTTCCATAATGGCCTCACTAATTTACAGTCCCACCAACACTGTAGCAGGGTTCCTCTTTTCCTGCACCCTCGTCAGCATTTGTTATTCTCTGCCTTTCTGATAATAGCCAGTCTAACCGGGGTGAGATGACATCTCAAAGTGGTTTCAATTTGTATTTCCCTGATGCTTAGTGATGTCGACCATTTTTTCATGTATCTGTTGTCCATTTGATGTCTTCCTTTGAGAAATGCCCATTCAGCCTCTTTGTCCATTTTTTAATTGGGTTATTTAGTTTTTCACTGTTAAGTTGTTTGATTTCCTTGTATATTATGGATATTAATCCCTTGTCAGATTCATAGTTTGCAAATATTTTCTCCTATTCTGTAGGTTTTCTTTTCACTTTGTTGGTTGTTTCCTTTGCTGTGCAGAAGCTTTTTAGTTTGATATAATCCCATTTGTTTATTTTTTCTGTTGTTGCCTGTGCTTTTGAGGTCTTATAAAGTTTTTGCCCAGTCTTACATCCTGAAGTGTTTCCCTCATGTTTTCCTCTAGGATTTTTTGTAGTTTAGGACTACATTTAAGTCTTAACTTAAGTCTAGACTTATATTTAAGTCTTTAAATCATTTTGAGTTGATTTTGGTATATGGTGAGAGGTATGGGTCCAGTTTCATTCTACTACACATGGATATCCAGTTTTCCCAGCACCATTTTTTGAAGAGGCTGTCTTTTCTCCAATGTATGTTTTTGGTGCCTTTGTCAAAGATCAGTTGGCTGTAAGTACTTGGATTGATTTCTGGGTTCTCTGTTTTATTTAATTTGTTCTTATCTTAAGACCACTATTCTGGAGTCCTTTTCCCCGTTCTCCAGTCTGGATTGGGTTGCTCTCTAGAATTGCTATAGGGCTACAATCCTGGAGCTTTTCTTCACCAGCAGCATTCTGGGATTCTCTTGTCTCTCACCTGTGTTAGCTTCCCTTTTTCCTGGATCCCTGATTTTGATAGAGTCCAGCACCTCTTCAATAAGTTCCCGAGAACAAGAATGGGTTATGCAAATTCCTTGAAATATTACTTCTCTGAAAGTAGGTTTATTATATCCACATGTGTTGTGAATAGTTCGCTGAGTATATTGATTTAGCTTAGAAATAATTTACCCTCATAATTTTGAAGGCATTGCTTTGCTGTTTTCTGTCTTCCAGTGTAGTTGTTAAGAAGTCTAATTTTATTGAAAACTCAGTTTTTTTAATATGATGTGTCCTTCTGCCTTTCTTTCTTGGAAGCTTTAGGCAGTTTCTTTTATCCCTAGAGTTTTGATTTCGCATGAGGATGGCCTTCAGTGTGTGTTCTTTTTTATTTTTTCCCCCACTATGCTAGTCACTCAATCTGGAAATTCATGTTCGTCAGCATTTTAAAATGTTATTTTGATTGATGTTGGTTCTCCTCTATTTTCTCTATTTCTTTCTTCCAGAACTCATTTGTTGGACATTATACCTCTTTATCAGTCCTCACATAATATATTGTGTCTCTTTTTTTCTAACTTTTTTTTCTATTTTCCTACACTTTCTGGAAGACTTCCTCAAAATTCTCTTTTGATTTGTGAACTTATTAATGGAAGAAATTGTCTTACTTTCTAAATTTTTCTTTTTATATAAATCTACTTTTACTTTATGGACACACTCTCTTCTCCCATCTCTTTGAGGATATTAAATACTCATATGTATACATACACATGGAGATATATATATATATATATATCTTCTTTCATGCATTGCATCTCCTTTTTATTTATTTGTTTTTTTCATTTTAAAATATTTTTTCTGTTTGTTTGTTTGTTTGTTTGTTCCAGTGTGATTTTTCATGTTAAGAACCACATTGGTTTTACATTCATATGTAAGAAAGAAGCTCTAATAAGCCAATTGGAAGTTCCGGGTGTATGCCTGTCAGCACTTTACAGAGCAATAAAATGACAAGTAGTTTTTCAGTGGGAAGCACACAAATGCTTCAGATGTCAGTATCTACAGGTGTAGTCTCCTGAGATTCTCCATTTCCCCAGGAAAGATTGCTCTCATGTTCTTCTGGTGGCTGTAGACCTTGTTGCCAGGATTATGGAAAACAAAGGAGGAGAAGACTGGGTTGGGAGGGATTTTCTCTACTTGGTAGGTGGAATTTTTTTAATCCCCTCATTTTCTACACAACACTTCCCTTTCAGTTTGTAAATCTCCCTGGAAAAAGTAAAGGTCCAGTATTTCACTTTAATATGGTGGGGGGCAGGTGCATTCACCACAGTGAGTTGCATTAGAAAAGTGGAATTCTTGGCTTAGGCACCTGAATTTGCTATAGTGTTTAGTAAGTCTGCCTGCTGTTTGCTCCAGAAGGAGATATTATCTCTATCTTCCAAGGCTGTTCACTATACACATATCCTTGAAATAACCATCTAGATCAAAAGCTGTCAGTGTCTGTGTCAACAATATGTGCAGAAATGCAAGAGACCCACGAAGAATTGTCACAGTCAGTTCAAACATGTATAGCAAAAGCTAAAAGGGAAGGAAGATGTACTGTGTGTGACAGTGGATGGGGATACTGGCCTTTGTAATAAAATCTAAACTCATTAGGCATCACCTATGGGAGAAAGGCAGCATGGCTTTAATGAGGGAGATACATTCCTTAACAGGCTATACGAACCATTTGCTGTATTGAAAATAACAATGTATTTTTGGTTTGAAAAAATTGGAAGAGCTCCAACATTTGAGCCATTAAAATAATGAAGAATGTTTATTATTATAGACAGATATAGACAATAATGTATAGATAAATGGTTACTTATCTTGATGAAAATGGATAGAAGCCTCAAAGTTTGTGAAGATACGCAGTCAATGGAAATACATGGCAGGAATCTCTTTGCAGCTGGCAGGAACAGACAGGTAAGTTTCAGTAACAAAATGCAAAAGTAAGCATTAGAAAAAGAGGGCATTGAGAATGCTAAAATCACAAAGTGTTCTAAGATATTAATAAAAAGAAAGTGAAATTTGAAACCGCAGTGGAATATTTCTAAGTACATAAGCCTAAAAGGTTTTTAATAAAGGACACGAGTTTAACCAGGTAGCCGTAAAAAGAAAAGCAAGAACCCTCATGCAAATTCTTGGTCACCTTCATGGAGTGCAGGTGAACTCTTCATCCATGCTTCTAGAGAAGGTCCAGGGAAGGGCTGGGGAAATGCCCTAGTGAGAGTGGCAAGGGCTCCCAAGTGTAAGTAGTTTGATAAGAAGACACTCTGAAGTCTGCAGTGGCAGAAGCAGAAAAGGGATGTGATTCACTTCAATACAATTATGAATGGTGTGAACAGAGCTAATATAGTCTCATTCAGATCACACAATACTGGTAAGTACATGATGACATATTCAGTTCAATCAAAGTCAACATTTGTGTTTTTGAAAATGCCACACACCAAGATACTTTTCAATCCCAGGGTCATAGCTGGGTTTCTTTTTCTTCTTTATAGCACGTCCCAAAGATTCAGCCTCTTTAAATTTGCTATGAACCACACAGCTCTAGGTCCATTCAGAACCACTCTAATGTTCTCTAATAAGGATAGTAGTAAGCAAGGCCAACAAATTTTGAGATGTTACCATGTGTCAGTCACTGTTCATTAGTTATTCATTAACTCATTTGAGCTTCACAATATTCTTATGAGTTAAGCACTAATGTTATTCTTTTCATAAATGGGGGAAGTGTGTTACAGAGAGGTTCAGACCTTGCCCAAGGTGAAATAAGAGTCAATTGTAGGGCCCTCTGTCTCCAGGGTCTCTGTACCTAACCACTGGGCTGTAGTGATTCTCTTGCTGCTTCATCTGGCTCTTATGAATGTGGATTCCTCTAACTTGATGTCCCCTGAGACACATGCATCATTCACCTTTCCTTTACTCTCTTGGATAATGCCTCCTTTGTAATATTCTCCTACCCGAAGACTGAGTTAGGTGCTCATTCTTTATGCTTCCATAGCCTTCTGTACTGATATCCATCATAGCACCCCTTAGTCTGTACTGTCATTCCCATTTACCACTCTCCTCCAATGATGTGAGTTATTTAACATAAGAGACTCTTTCCAATTCATTGTTCATTCAGTAAATAATTATAGAGCAATTAGTATATACTAGCCATTGAATCCATAGACCTTAACACATAGTAAGGGAACAAGAAATATTTGATGAACGAATAAATGAATTAATGCTCTTCTTTGGGATTCTTCTCTCCCTTAAGATCAGTTGTGAATTTTATTGCTAATACCGCAGAGGAAAAAGAGGAGCTAATTAAATAACCACATTGAATAAGTTATACAATTGATTACATAGATGCAAAATTGCCCTTTATCTTTAGCTTCCAATTCTCTCTATAAATTATCATTGGAAGCCTTCCTGGTTAAGCACTTCACCGTTAGAATCTCTGATGGTGGTATGCCTCAAACTTTACCTACACTTAGAGTTTATTTGACAAGTATACCATTTACTAGGTGCCAGACACTTTTCTAAGCACTTTGATATATTAACTAGTTTAATCCTCACAACTCTGTGAAGAAGGTGCTGTCATTAAGCCAATTTTAGAGTTAAAGAAACTAAGACACAGAGAAGTTAAGTAACTTGCCCATGGCCATGTAGTTAGGAACTGGAGGAAACAGGATCCAATTTTGGGCAGTGTGGCTCCAGAGTCCATGCTTTTAACTGCCTGCCCTTACAGTCTATTTCCTTTTTGAGGCATGACAATGGGAAATTGCATTTTGACATATTCTTTGTGAGAGATCACTTGGTAAAAATTTTATAGAGAAAAACATGGCACTCTATCAAAGTTGAAAATGCTCATAGCCTTTGACTTTGCATTTTCACTTCCTGGTATTCACTTGTGTGTGAAATGATGTGCTTACAAAGTTTTCTATTGTAGAATTGTTTATAATGGCAATAACTGGGAAAAATAAAAAACTAAAACATTGACTTCCATTTATGGAAACATGGCCAATATGATAGCCTGAATTGCCCTCCCAAGCCTGTCCTTGTGCTAGTCATCTCCCCTACATAAAGGAGTAGTACTGAGGAAAGGAATGCCCAGGACTCTGGATATCTGGAGAGAACACCTGTTCTGGAACCCTCTGTGCTTTCATTCATGCTGAAAGATAGAAATAGATCAATCCCAGATAGCCATCATCCTTCACTGTGTCTCTGCCTCCTCATTGTGTCCTCAAAGGCCACAATCAAGGATGAGAACAGAGGGAGCTTAATGCCAGGCCAGCTCAACACCTGCCTCCTCTTTAACCTGGACCCACCTCGTTAATGGTCTAGTAGAGCAGTTAGTAATTCCACTGTTCACTTTATGTTGAAACTTTCCCTCCCTCTGATCCCTGCTCTCAATTCAGTAAATCATAAGAAATTTCTTGATTTATTAACAAAACTCTCTTTTCCATTGTGCATTTCTTTCAGATTCAGACATTCCTCAGTGTCAGTCAAACTCTGCTGCCATGACTGAGCTCTTTGAAAGTGTCTCTAGATTTGGGTATTAGCAGAGGCTTATCCTCTTTCTTGTTCTTCTAACTTTGTATTTGCTGACTGTTTGGCAATATCATCATCAGCATCATCATGACCATCATTTAAATGGACCATCATCACTATATTCCCATGAACTCTTCCCAAGCATGCTGTCCCTGTCTGGGAACTGATATTCTATGGCCATCATTCCCCACTTTCTTTCTGGCCTCCTGAGTCCTCATGGGTCCATTTCCATCCAAGGCTGTGCCACCTACCTCTTCAACTGTACCACCTGTGCAGTCAACAACTGTTTCCTGTTTGTGGCCATGCAATGTGACCATTAAGTGGCCATCTGCAACCCCCTATGGTATTTAGTCATCATGGGTAAGACAGCCTGTGTCCAGTTGGCATCTGAGTCACTGAAAATTGGCCTGGTCATGGCCATTGTCCAGGTGGCATCTGTGTTTGGCCTGTCTTTCAGTGATGCCTTTGTCATCTCCCACTTCTTCTGTGACATGAGATACCTGCTGAAGCTGGCCTGCACAGACACCACTGTTAATGAGATCATCAACTTTGTAGTCAGTGTCTGTGTCCTTGTCCTACCCATGAGCTTGGTCTTCATCTCCTATGTCCTCATCATCTCCACCATCCTCAAGATTGCCTCTGCTGAAGTTAGGAAGAAGGCCTTTGCCACCTGTGCCTCCCACCTCACAGTGGTCATTATCCACTATGGCTGCGCCTCCATCATCTACCTCAAGCCTAAGTCTCAGAGTTCCCTGGGGCGGGACAGACTCATCTCAGTGACCTACACTGCCATCACTCCCCTGCTGAACCCTGTCGTGTACAGCCTAAGGAACAAGGAAGTCAGAGATGCTCTGTGCAGAGCCATGGTGAAGGAACTATTCAACCCCCGGTGCATCAGATAGTGATGGCTTCTCCTTTTTTTTAATCAGTTATGAATATTCATGAGATTCAAACCTGATTGTCACCCCTCGTGCCCATGATGTGAGGGCCGGATTCTTATTGGCTATATACCCATTACTACAAACTGCATTTGTACCCTGTGTCCCCCACCCAATTATCCCAACCTCCCTCCTCCTCCCCCCTGACCCCCCACTCCACTTTGTAGCCCAAGGAATGTACTCTCCTTGTGCAAGTCCAACGCACTACTGTGGTCTTTCTTTCCTCCCTTCTTTCTCTCTTAGCTCCCACATATATGTGAATACATGCAGTATTTATGGCTTCTCTTTATGTACTCATTCCTCCAAAGCATTGGCAGTCAGGACATTGTGGTTCTCCACAGTACCACAGAGCCTCCTAAGAAGCCTGCTGCTGGAATGTCATCACAGGAGATGCCTTCTCTCGGATGTCTGTTATATTCCAGCGATACCAGGTAAAGAGCCTAAATGTTTGGTCAGTCCTTACTTGCCAAATAGGAAAAAATAAAGGAAAGATTTGTGTAAAACAACTTTTAAAAAATCCGGAAATTTTATTCTGCTTTGAGGCCAGGGAACATTCAGAGGGGAAACTGGGATGTATCCATTTAGTTGTTCCTTATACAGTTTTCCCTTAGACCCACTTTTTCCACTCATGGTTTTATTTGTTCACAAACTTTGGCCCAAGTTTGCTGGTTCCTCTTTCATTGGATTAGGCATCACCCTCACCCCCATGAAACCCATAGTGAGCCGTGACTCTATGCTGTTTCTCCTCTCTAGTGCTCCTTCATTTCCTACATTACTATTACCACTGGGTGTAAACATTGGGACTTAATACCATGTGTATAGTAAGTTTGTTATGTTTGTATACCATTTGACAGTTTATAAGAAACCTTCACATACAAGATTTCACTTGATCCTCAGTGAACCCTGCAGGGTAGTCATCCCTGTTTTGTAAATGAAGAAACTAGGGCACATATCGGTGGAATTGATTTGCCCAGGCACATAAAAATAGGCAGTTGTAGAGTCAGAATTTGGATCTTGTTCTCCTATTATTGTCTCTTGCTCTTTCTAAAGAATAGGGTTCTGAGAAGCAGAAACTTCTTGAGCAAAGGGAAGGCCATCATTGAATAGTTTTGGTAGGACTGTCACTGCTCTGTAGGGTGCTTCTGTGCATTTAAGGAAGAAAGCATTTCTTCCTCCAGGCACTTCTGTCCAAGTTTGCCATAATAATTTTACTGTCCTTTCTTTGGAAATTGTTATAAATCTTGGATCTCTGAGATGTGAATGGCACTTCCTTGGATGTGGCACTGTCATGCACTGCACAACCTATAGAATATTATGCTGCAATTATGACCATAGGTATGAAAAGTGATACTAGAAATAAATGAATGCCTAGTTCCTCCCCCGGAGTCTTCATTCACTCCTGGATTGTCTGAAAGGCTAAAGACACTGACTTCTATTATTGGCTGGAATACCTTCACTTTCCTAACTCAGGTCTAACCAAAAGAGTGTTTAAGACTTATAAATTCTGGAGTTATTACAAGGTGGGACCCAACACAGGGGATCCTAGACTGAGCCAGCCCCACTGTGTCTAGTGTGAACCAGACCCATCCCAAATTCTTCCAAGAGCTAGAGGCCCATATTTACATGCACTATGGTAGAGCTCGTGGTAACTAACCCTATTAGCACCCTAGGATGTCTTCCTATCCATAGCTTACACACACAGGGACCCTGCTGTCAAATTCCCAGTTCTAAGCCTCGTGGTTTTTGTACTAGAATCAATGAAGAAGACAATCATAATAAATTAAGTATTCACTGTGTAACAAGCACTGTGCTAGAAATTTTATACACATTATCTAATTGAAACTTGACTTGTATTCTCCAAGTCTTAGTATGTCAATTCTTTTATTCACTCCTTTATTCAAGTGATATTTATTTAGGGCTTTATTACCTGTTTATATTAATGGGTTAAGGCTGACTCTTAGAAGAGTGGTACTCTCCCAAACTTTTTGATCATGAGAAATGTATCAGCTCTTAAAAATTATTGAGGACCCTGTGAACTTTTGTCTATATTATTTTACCATAGAAAAAATTAAAATTGAGAAATTTTGAAAAAAATTTGTATTTTTTTAAAAAATAACTAAAATTAGTCTATTATATGATAACATAAAAACATATTGTTATGAAACATAACTATAACCAAATTGAATATGCATAATCAATACAAATTTTTAAATTTCCTAGAAAGATTATGAGAAGAAAAGATTTGAATAAAATAAAATAAAATATTGTTGGAACTGAAAGAAAGATTTAGAAGAGTGGCACTGATTTACCTGTTTGCAAATCACTTTAATGTCTGGCTTAATAGAAGATAGCATGTATACTTCTGTATTTGATCAGTTGCTGCATCATCTGTCACACAGCCTCTGAAAAATTCCTTTCTCATGAAAGGATGAGTGAAAAAGGTAAATGTCAGTACCATCATGAAAATAGTTTGATCTCACAGACCCCATGGAAGGGATCTACTATCAGTCTTTGAGCACACCGGGCTAGTGCATAGGACCTTGTCTTCCTGTGAGCTGTATTTGATAATGCTCCCTCTCCCCACACTGACTACACTGGCTTTTAGGATAAAAAGAAGAACTGAAAGTGGAGGTGTGGAAGTATCACTTGTTAAGAGTAGTGAGCAAAGGAACCAATGAGAAGGTCACACACCTCTCTTGTCTTTGAGCATTTCTTTGGTCCATTGTAAGGGACATCATCAAGAATTCCTGGGTGGGAGAAGGGGAAACTGGATGCAGATCTGGGGTCAACAGGGTCTGGGGGACTCACCACGCATTACTGCTCAGTATGTGGGTGAGGTTGAGCTTTCTAAAACTTGTTTTTCTTTTTCTTTCTTTTTTCTTTTATCAATATACAATATAGTTGATTTTCGTGTCTCTTTACTGATTCCTCCCTCACCCTCCCTTTCCCCGCTCCCACCCATCAACATTGTCTTAACAAGTTCAAGGAATCGTGATTGTTGTGTCTTCTTCCCCACCGCCCCATTTGTTTGTGTATTTATTTATTTATTTTTAGTTCCCAGAAATAAGTGAGACCATGTGGTATTTCTCTTCCTGTGCCTGACTTATTTCACTTAATATAATTTTTCCTAAGTCCATACATATTGCTGCGAATGGTACTGTTTCATTGTTTTTTATAGCAGAGTAGAATCCCATTGTGTAGATATAGCACATTTTCCATATCCACCCGTCTGATGGTGGACAACTTTTACTCTAACCAGCAAGTTAGGGTCTATGTTGTGTTTCATGGTATCTGCTGAGAATTGAGTGAGACCCTTTCTCTGGGCTGCTAATATCAAGCAGGGAGAGAAACAACTGGATGGATTTTTCAAAATAGTTGTTTGCCCTAAGCACACTGGAGCTCACAGACAGGAAAGGTAGTTTTTGAAAAAAAAAAAAGTAAAAAAACAGCTTCATGTTTGCACTTATGTGAGCAGTTTTCATTTAATATCACTTTCCTCTTTATCGTGTGCCAAATTGGTATGAGTGTATGTGTACACATCTGTTTGGGGATTCTGTTTTGATATATGGATCTATTTTGGGTATTTTTGTGCCGTTTTAATTATCATAGGTTGATGATATGTATCTTGATATCTGCTAGATCAAGAAACCCATTGTACTTTTTTTCTAAAATAACCTCGGCTGTTTCAGTACATTACTAAACAAAAGCCCCATGAAAGCAATGATGCTGTTTATCATTTTGATTGCTGTACTCCTAGGAACTTTAATAATGCTTGACATAGTAGTGTAAGTTTTCAATAAATGCTTAAATAAAGGAGGGAATTTATATTCCTGAACTAATGTCAGAAGTACTTTGTTGATATTCATGCAACATCTTACCGGAATTTTTACTGGGATTACACTGACTTTACAGATTTATTTGGAAAGAGTTGACATCTATGTATTCTTGAATATTCCCATAAGTAGATAAGGCTCCATTGATGCAGCTCTTCCTTTATTTAGAAAAATTACATAATATTTTCCAGAAAATTACATAATATTTTCCTGTATATTTTTGTTATGATTTTGTAAGGTGCTCAAATGTTTTTGTTATTATTTTAAATGAGATATTTTAAATAATAGCTTTATTAAGATATAATTTATCTAACATAAAATTTACTCTTGAAAATGTACAATTTGTTGAGTTTTAGTATGTTCACAGAATTGTACAACTTTCACCACTATCCAATTTCAGAATATTTTCCTCACCCCCAAATAAACCCTGTATCCATTAGAGGCCACTCTCCATCTCTTTCCTTCCCTCATCCACTGGCAAACACTGTTCTACTTTCTATTTCTGTGAATTTGCCTATCTGGGCACTTTATATAAATGAAATCATACCATATGTGGCCCTTCATGATTGACTTCTTTCACTTACCTTAATGTTTTCAAAGTCCATCCATGTAGTAGCATGTATCAATATTTCACTTCTTTTTATCACTGCATAATATTCCATTATATTTTATACTATATTTAGTTATCCATTTAGCAGCTGACAGAAATTTGTGTTGTTTCCATTTTTTAGCTATTGTGAATATAATGATGCTACATAAACGTTCATCTACAAATTTGCTACTATCTATAGGCAACATTGATGTTTAATTTTTAAATTTTAACTGCCTATTTCTGGCTTTATATAAAGTTTTTAAGTCTAGCGGCCTCATGATTTGACTTGGGGAGAGTCTCCTCTTTTTATAAGATTTGAAACAATGATGTACATATCTTCTCTTAAAGGTTTGATAAACTAGCCTGTAAAACCATCTGATCTCGTGTCTTTCTCTTGAGTGAGTACGCAAAATATATTTTAACTATCCTTTTCATTTTGGAGGGGCTTATTGGTCTGTTCATTTTCTAATTATTTTCAGGCCAGCACTATAAGTTTAGATATTTATTAATATTGTACATTTAATCTACATTTTCAAATTTATTGACAAATTTTTTCATGCTAATATCCTACAATGTAAAAATATTTATTTGTACCCATATTTATATTCTTATTTCTTTTGTAATTTTCTTATAAGTAGTCATTTTTCATTTCCTCTTGATCATATCTACCAAAGGTTTATTATTTATTTTTTTAATTTAATTTAATTTTATTAATACTATTTTTTTTACATTCTATGATGTTGTTGCAGAGCAGTTGGGAGGAAGAGAGAGGAAAGGGAAAGGAAATGTGATAGAAGAAGGAGGGAAGAGGAAGGGCAGGATTGAGGCCTGTGGCACCCCCTTCATTCCCACAGGGGAGACCAGGGGGCTTCCAGTGGTGGCTTGATCATTGTCAGGCTGGGTACAGGTGTCAAGGGGGTGTGGCAATAGACCTTACCTCCCACCACCCCAGCTCAGGAACCCGGGGCCTTTCTTGCTGTGGCTTGGTGGTTGTCGCTGGGCTGGTTGCTCATGTTAGGGTGGTGTGACCGAGGCGCTCAGCTCCCCCACCACCTTGACTCAGGAGAGCTCAGGGTTTTCCTGCAGTGGCTCAGTGGTCACCGCTGGGCTGGTTGCTCATGTTGAGGGGGGCATGACTGAGATCCCCGGTTCCCCATGCCCTGGCTTGGGAAAGCCTGGGGTGCTTCCTGTGGTGCCTCAGTGGTCATTGCTGGGCTGACTGCTGATGTGGTGGGGGCATGGCCACAGCCCTCAGCTCTCACCCTTGGGACTGGTTGCAGGTGTAGGGGGTGCATAGCTGAGGCCCTCGGCCCTCTCCCCTTTCTGGCTTTGTATCCCAGAGGACTTCTGGTCCTTCTAGGTGTTATAGGTGTTCTTTGGTGGAATGAGACCTTTACTAGTTAATATCAAACTTTGTCTCTGGTTGTGGGTATTTTGTTTTTTTCTTTCAGTTCTGTATCGGTTTATTTGCTGTTCCCACCACTCAAACTCTATGTTGGAACTAATTTGCTGTCCTTTGCTTATAAAATGGGGGAACTTCCTGTGGGGACCAGTACTTGAGTTCTGTGGTTGAGCTAAATTGCTGCTTTGCTGTCGAGTCCCTAGGGAAGGCTTTTTGTGCAGCTCAGGTTTTAATGGTTGACTTTATATGTACTTCTTGGTCTAGTGAAATCTGGGTGCACCTGGGTTGTGTAGAAACACTGGTCTGGGTCTGAGTCTTTTCATCAAACTACACCCCATGCACTTCTATGTTCCTGAGCAGTCTTCTCTGAGTGGTCCTATGCTGATTGGGGGGCAGATCAGCTGTCCTTGCTGTGCCCCAGTGTTCCCTCAGTGGGCCCGTCTTCCCCACTGCCCATGCTCCAAACACTTCCCATGGGAAAGGCCATGCTCTGGTCCCTTGCAATGACTCACTGGCCTCTGAATGGTTCCATTTTTTCAGTTGTTGTGGCTCCTTGCTCCTGTTTGAATCCACGGGAACCCTATTAGTGGTCTTGCTAACCTGGGGGCCAACAAGGCCCTCTTCTCCCCTGCTGCCTCCAAGCAACTTCGTCTGAAGGGCACAGCTGTGGCTTTTGCCCGCTACTGCTCCATGCACTCAGTAGCTCCAGCCTGAAAGCAGCTGGGATTTGAAATGGTCAGAGGAGTTTTTTCTTTCTCTCATCATGACTTCTTCTGCCTTCATACACTCCATAGGTCTCTCCTCCTCTTCCCCTGAGCTCTAGCAGCCTACCAAAGGTTTAGATTTTAATATTTTCAAGGCCTAATTTATGTTGTGACTTTTATGAAAACTCTTTTTAAGGCCTATAATTATTTAATTATTTATTATTACATTAATTTATGTATTATTATTATCATCACATTTTTGGATTTATTTTGTTCTTTTCTAGGTTCTTAAATTTAAAATGTAGTTTACTTTTATACCTGTTTTTCTGATAACTAAATTTATGATCATATATTTGTATCTATACTCTTTTTTAATATACTCCTCTGATTTAGCTAATCTGCATTTTTGGTCTTTTAATTACAAATGGTTTATTATTATTTAGATTTTTATTTTCTCTTTCACTTATAATTTTTTCAAAGTGTATTTTACATTTGCAGATGTATGGGGAGTGGTAGGAGGGAGTTAAGAGGAAGAAGGATGCACCAATTTTTGTGGCTACTTTCTAAATTTATTATACTTATTGTGAAAGCAGTATGTATATGTTGAAATTTATTGGGATTCTCTTGGTGTGGTCAAATTTTTGTACAAAATTTGTGTGTATATGAAAATAATTTTAAATCAAGCTTGTTAGTTGTATTATTCTAGCTCTCTATAGACTTTTTACTTTCTTACATTTTTTCTACTTTATTGGTTTCTATACAGTGTTTGTTAATGTCTCTTAAATGACAGTGCCACCTTATTCTTGTCATTGTGTTAGTGTTTGCTTGATATGTTTTGAAGCTTGGCTGTTAGGAGCATACCTGTTCATAGCAGCTATATATTCTTGGTGAATTGTTTTTATCCGAACTAAATGTGACTCTGTTCCTTTTATTGTTTTTTAATCCAAAAATTTTAGTTTAACTGACATTTGTATAATTATCATGTCTATTCTTGCTTTCTAATTTTGGGTTTTCCTTTTATTCTTTGTTGTTTTTTCCTCCTTCTCAGTCTTTAATTTGATTGGTCAGTTTTTATATGCTCTATTTTTTTCTGTACTAGTTGGAAAGTCTTACATTCTCTGTTTGCCTAGTGATTACCCTTAAACGTTTTTTTTAACATTTTACATTTATTTTTTAGAAATCGTGCACATACATAGTTTAAAAAAATCAAATATTACTAAAAAGTGTTCAAAAAGGAAAAAAAAAAAAAAAACATTTTTCTGTCCCGCCCCTCCCTACCTTTTTCTTCTGTTCCTTAGAGGCTACCTGTTTTAGGGATCTCCAGAAAAACGGACCCAATAGAATGAGTATATATATTTTTATATATTAGATTTTTTTTAGAGAATTGGCTCATGGAATTATGGAGGCTGGTGAGGCCAAAATCTGAGGATGGGCCAGGAAGCTGGAGATCAGGAATGAGCCAATGTTGCAGTTCAAGTCAGAAGGCCATCTGCTGCAGAATTCAGTCTTGTTCGAGGAGTATCAGTTTTTTTTTCAGGACTTCTACTGAATGATTAAGGCCCATCCAAACTATGGAGGGTAATTGCTTTACTCAAAGTCCACCAATGTAAATGTTAATCTCATCTAAAAACACTCTCACAAAAAATGGTCACGTTGTGTAATGATAAATTTAGTAATTATTTTGCTTTGAGCATCACATATTGGACACATGTATTGATATTCAATGCTGTGCTCCACAGATACGTACAATCAATTATGTTTAAATAAAAAAAGAGAGAGAAAAAAGAAAACACCCTCACAGAAACATCTAGAATGATGCTTGACCAAATATCTGGACACCATGGGCCAGACAAATTGACACATGAAGTTAACCATCACACCATTTTCAATAACTTTACATATTGCCATCCTCATTTCCTAGCTATTTTCACATGCAAACACACACACACTCACACACATGCACATACATACAAACATTTACTTCTTCTTACTCCTTTCTCAAAATGTTTGTGCTCTAATTTTTGATTATTTAGCATTTAACTATTAATGATGGAGTTTGGATATTATTGTCCTCCCAGAACTCATGTGGAAATCTGATCCCCAGTGTGGCAATATTGGGAGCTCTTTGAGTCATGCAGATGGATCCTTCATGAATGGATTAATGTTCTCCCTGAGGGATGGGGGTAGTGAGTGAGTTCTCATTCTTTTAATTCCCTCGAGAGCTGGTTGTTGAAAAGATGCTGGCACCTCCCTCTCTCTTGCTTCCTCTCAGCATGTGATCTGCTTGTACCCTCCAGCTACCTGCCACTTTCCATCATGATGAGTAGAAGCAGCCTGAGGCCCATGCCAGATGCAGCTGTCCCACAACCATAAGCCAAATAAACCTATGTTCTTTATAAATTACCCAGTCTTAGGTATTCTGTTACAGCAATACAAAACTGACTAATAGAATTAATGAATATTAGTCACAGCTGATTCATTTTACATACTGTAATTAGATCTATTGAGCAAGGAAGCTAAATGATTTCTCTCCATATGGTCTATAATATCAGGCATCCCTTAATTTCTTCTTTTTTTTTTTTCCTTTTCAGGGAACCAATCTTCCATGACCTTTCTGCTTTTCTTCTCAAATTTTGCTCAGTTTCTCCGTAGCTCACTTAAACAGCTATTAATATGGCACTTTCCTTTATTTCCAACCTAGGAATTCCTCTTACCTCTCTCCTCTTTTGGGTACACTATCTCTTTGATCCTTTATCTTCTTTCTTATTATAGACCCTCATTTTAATACACTTTATCATCTAACGGCTTCATGAGAAAGAGTATAGAGACAAACATTATTTGGTATCTTGCATGTTTGAAAATATTTTTATTTTACTCACACACTTGACTGATAATTTGCTGAATTTAGAATTCTAGGTTGTAAATAATTTTTCTTTAGACTTTTAAAGCAATTACCTCAATATCTTCTTGCTTCTGATGTAAAATACAAAGACATTTTGATTCTGGATACGTTGCTTATTACTATATTTGGTTTTTTATCTTGAAGCCTTTAAGGTCATACCTTTAACCTATTTCTTAGAAACTTTATAAAGATATATATTTGAGTGTGGTCAAGATCTTTTGTTTTTAATGTGGTAATTATTTGGTCTGGAAACTCATGGCTTTTTGCTCTTCGAAATTTTCTAGTACTATTTATTTGAAAATTTAACCCTCTCTTCTTTGTCTGTTTTATTTTTGAACTTCTATATAATCAAACATTGGACATCAAATATTTATTTTTCAATACTCTTATTTTATTCCTATTTATCTTTTTCTTCTGTATTCCAAGACTTTTACTCAAATTTTTCTTGCAGTTCTTGTATTTGACTTTTATTTCTGCTAATGTATTTATTTATTTTTATTTTATTTTTCATTTTTTATTATGGTAAAATATGCATATCATAAAATTTAAAATCTTAACCTTTTTTCATTTTATTAAATTTATTTTTTCTTTTTTTGAGGTTTTTAAAATTTATTTTATACTTGACACATATTGATTGTACATGTTTATAAGGCAGAGTTATATTTTGATACATGTATACAATGTGTGATCGTGACATCAGGGTAATTAACATGTTCGTCTGCCCAAAAAATTTTATCTTTTCTTTGTGGTGCGAGCATTTGAGCTCTTCTAGCCAATTGAGAACATACAATAAATTATTGTTAATTATAGATGCCTAGCACTACTGTAGACCACTAAAACTTATTTGTCCTATCTAGCTGTGATTTTGTATCTGTTAACCATTCTCTCTCTATCCACCCTTTCCCTCCTCTTCTCATCCTCTAGTAACCACAGTTCTGCTCTCTACTTCTATAAGCTCAGTTTTTTTTTTTTATCTTTAGCTCCCACATATAAGTGAGTTCATGAGGTTTTTCATAGTTGACACAAAATAATTGTATATATTTATGGGGTACATTGTGATATCTGGGTACATGTGTACAATATGCAATGATTAAATCAGGGTAATTAGCATATCTATCACTTCAAACACTCTTCATTTCTCTGTGTTGGTAACATTCAAAATCCTCTCTACTGGCGATGTGAAATTTTACAATAAATTGTTGTCAACTGTAGCCTCCCTGAAGTGCTATAGAATGCTAGAACTTATTCTGCAATTTTTTTTTTTCTTTGTCTTTTTCGTAACTGGTGCTCAGCCAGTGAGCGCACTGGCCATTCCTATATAGGATCCGAACCCGCAGCGGGAGAGTCGCTGCGCTCCCAGCACCGCACTGTCCCGAGTGCGCCACGGGCTCGGCCCTTATTCTGCAATTTTGTATCCATTGACCATCCTCTCTCTTTCCTCCCTCAACCTTCCCCTTACTAGTTGCTCTCAACCACTATGCTCTCTTCTTCTATGAGATCAATTTTTTTCAGCTTCCACGTGTAAATGAGTGCATGTGGCCTGACTTCTGTGCCTGACTTACTTCGCTTAACATAATTTTCTCCAAGCTCATCCAGTTGCCTCAAATAGCAGAACTTCATTTTTTTTTTTATGACTGAATGGTAATCATTTGTAAGTGTACAGTTCAGTGGTATTAAATGCAATCATAATGTTGTGTAATGATCACCACCATTCATATTCATAACTTTTTTCATCTTGTAAATTGGAACTCGATATCCATTAAACAATATCCATTTTTTCCTCCTCCCAGCCCCTAGTAACCACCATCCTATTTCTGTGTATAATTTTGACTATCCTAAGTACTTCCTATAAGTGAAATCATACAGTATTTGTCTTTTGTGACTGGCTTATCTTACTTAGCATTTATAGACTCAAGGTTCATCCATGTTGTAGCATGTGGTGGAATTTCCTTCTCTTTAAGGTTGTATAATATTGCACTGTGTGTCTATATATTTTACCATTCATCTGTCAGTGGACACTTGAGTTGGTTCCACACTTTAGCTATTGTGAATAATGATGTTATGAACATACGTGTATAAATATCTCTTCAAAATCTTCCTTTCAATTCCTTTACCCAGAAGTAAACTTGCTAGGTCATATGCTAATTTTAATTTTTTGAGGAACTGTCATACTGTTTTGTACAGCAGCTGTACCATTTTACATCCCCACTAACAGTGCACAAAAGTTCCAATTTATCCACATCTTTGCCAATACTTGTTATTTTCTTTGTCTTTGTTGTTTGGTTTTTAATAGGAGCCATCCTAGTGGGTGTGAGGTGGTATCTTGTAGTTTTTATTTGCATTTCCCTGGAATTTAGTACTGTTTAGCATCTTTTCATGTGCTTATTGGCCATTTATATACCTTCTTTAAAAATGTCTATCCAGGTCTTTAGCCAAGTTTTGAATCAGGTTGTTTTAATTGTTGTCATTGAGTTTTAGAAGTTATGTACATACTCTGGGTATATAATTCATGAATGTTTTCTCCCTTTCTGTAGGTTGTGTTTTTGCTCTGTTGGTATTGTCTTTTGGTGCACAAATTTTAAAAACTTTCAGGGAGTCCAATTTGCCTTTTTTTTTTTTTTTTTTTTGCTGCCTGTTCCTTTTGTATCATATCCATAAAATCGTTTCCAAATCCAATGTTGTGCAGCTTTCACCCTGTTTTCTTCTAAGAGTTTTATAGTTTTAGGTCTTACATTTAAGTTTGTGATCTACTTTGAGATAATTTTTGTATGTTAGGTGAAGACCCAACTTCATTACTTTGCATGTGGCTATACAGTTTTCCAGTATTTGTTGAAAAGACTGTCCTCTCCCTATTGAATGGTCTTAACACCCTTATCAAAAATCATTTGATAATATATGCTGAGATTTACTTCTGAGCTGTATATTCTGTTTCATTGGTCTTTATGTCTGCTATTATGTCAGTACTACAATATTTTGATTACTGTAGCTTTGCAATAAGTTTCAAAACCAGAAAGTGCGAGTCCACCCACTTTGTTGTATTTTAAAATTGATTTGGTTATTCAGGTTTCCTTGAGATTCCATGTGAATTTTTTAAAAATTTAATTTAATTTTGTCAATATACTATGTGGTTGATTTTGTGGCCCATTACCAAAACCTCCCTCCCTCTTCCCTCTCCCCCCTCCCTCCCAACAATTTCCTTTCTATTTGCTTGTTGTATCAACTTTAAGTAATTGTCATTGTTGTATTTTCTTTCCTCCCCACCCACCGGTTAGTTGTGAATTTATTTATTTATTTTTAGCTCCCACAAATAAGTGAGAACATGTGATATTTCTCTTTCTGTGCCCAACTTGTTTCACTTAATCTAATTCTCTCTAGGTCCATCCATGTTGTTGCAAATGGCAGTATTTCATTCTTTTTTATAGCAGAGTAGTATTGCGTTGTGTAGATATACCACATTGTTGCTTTGTGTTGCTTTACCCCCGACGGATTTGTCACCCCTCTTCCCCTGGGTGACGGAGACACAAAGGATTACTCAAAGCCCATCTCTTCTGAGCAGTGAGAGACCCTGAAGTGGTTAATCTCCCATTGAAACTCTCAAGCAAGAGGCAAGCCTTCCTCGGGAAATTAACCCCGAATTGGAGTTCTCTTCCTGCATTTATTTTTCAGACCAGGAAGTTACAGGAAGAGACATAGGTGGGGTTATAGTTTAACAATATAGGCTGGTGACTTTCACTGAAACAAGCCAGATGATATTCCAGTAAGGCTATCAACAAAAGCTTGATCTTAGCAAATATTCCTTTTCCCTCCAGAAATTTTCCAGTACCTTTACATTTCAATCAGTAACTAGTCTGTCCTTGAGCTAGCAACCTTGCTGTGCTACAAATCTTTATCTTACACCAGAGACTTTATAGCCTGAGGAAAATTTCCAGTCCTCTGCCAATATTTGAAACTACAAGGCTTTCAAAAACCAGTCCCTCTGAAGTACATATGCTTTATAGTATATTCCACACCACATTTTCCATATCCACTCTTCTGATGATGGACATTTGGGCTGGTTCCAACTCTTAGCTATTGTAAAGAGTGCTGCAATGAATATTGGAGAACAGGTATACCTTCGTCTTGATGATTTCCATTTCTCTTTGTATATTCTCAGCAGTGAGATAGCTGGGTCATATGGTAGATCTATCTGCAATTGTTTGAGGAACCTCCATACCATTTTCCATAGAGGCTGCACTGTTTTGCAGACCCACCAGCACTGTATGAGAGTTCCTTTTTCTCCGCACCTTGCCAGTATTTATCATTCACAGTCTTTTGGATATTAGCAATCCTAACTGGGGTGAGATGGTATCTCAGTGTGTTTTTGATTTTCATTTCCTGAATGCTGAATGATGTTGAGCATTTTTTCATGTGTCTTTTGGCCATTCGTATATCTTCCTTTGAGAAATGCCTATTTATGTCTTTTGCCCATTTTTTAATTGGGTTGCTTGTTTTTTGTTGTAAAGTTGTTTGAGTTCCTTGTATATTGTGGATAGTAATCCTTTGTCAGATGTATATTTTGCAAATATTTTCTCCCACTCTGTTGGTTGTCTTTTAACTCCTTAATTGTTTCTTTTGCTGTGCAGAAGCTTTTTAGTTTGATATAATCCCATTTGTTTATTTTTCCTTTGGTTGCCCGTGCTTTTGGGGTCATATTCATGAAGTCTGTGCCCAGTCATACGTCCTGAAGTGTTTCTCCTATGTTTTCTTTAAGAAGTTTTATTATTTCAGGGTGTATATTTAATTCTTTAATCCATTTTGAGTTGATTTTCGTATATGGTGAAAGGTATGGGTCTAGTTTCACTCTCTTGCATCTGGATATCCAATTATCCCATCACCATTTGCTGAAGAGGCAGTGTGTCTGTTTTATGCCAGTACCATTCTGTTTTGGTTATTATAGCTTAGTAGTATAGTTTAATGTCAGGTAGTGTTATGCCTCCAGCTTTATTTATTTGCTCAGAATTGCATAGGCTATGCATGGTCTTTTGTTATTCTATATAAATGTCTGGATAGTTTTTTCCATTTCTGAGAAAAATTTCACTGGAATATTGATGGGGATTGCATTGAATTTGTATATCACGTTAGGTAATATGGACATTTTCACAATGTTAATTCTTCCAATCCAAGAGCATGGGATATCTTTCCATCTTCTTGTATCCTCTTTAATTTCTCTCAGCAGTGGTTTGTAGTTCTCATTATAGAGATTTTTCACATCCTTGGTTAACTCTATTCCTAAGTATTTTATTTTTTGGTGGCTATTGTTAATGGGCAAGCTTTCTTGATTTCTCTTTCTGCATGTTCACTATTGGAGAATAGAAATGCTACTGATTTTTGTGTGTTGATTTTGTATCCTGCTACTTTGCTGAAATCATTTATCAACTACAAGAGTTTTCTTGTAGAGGCTTTAGGCTGTTTGATATATAGGATTATGTCATCTGCAAAGAGGGACAGTTTGACTTCATCTTTTCCAATCTGGATGTCCTTTATTTCCTTCTCTTCTCTGATTGCTCTGGCTAGTACTTCCAACACTATGTTGAATAGGAGTGGTGAGAGTGGGCATCCTTGTATAGTTCCTGTTCTTAAAGGAAAAGCTTTCAGCTTTTCCCTATTCAAGATGATATTGGCAGTGGGTTTATCATATATGGCTTTAATTATGTTAAGATACTTTCCATCTATACCTAACATAGAGAGTCTTTATCATGAATGAATGTTGAATTTTATCAAATGTGTTTTAGGCATCTGTAGAAATGATCATCTGGTTCTCGTGTTTGATTTTATTGGTATGGTGTATCACATTTATTGATTTGTGTATGTTGAACCAACCTTGCATCCCAGGTATGAATCCCACTTGATCATGGTGGATGATTTTGAGTATGTGTTGCTGTATTCTGTTAGCTAGAATTTTATTGAGAATCCTTGCATCTATATTCATCAAGGATATTGGCCTGTAGTTTTCGTTTTTAGTTGTATTTTTACCTGGTTTTGGTATCAGGGTGATGTTTGCTTCATAGAATGAGTTTGGGAGAATTGCCTCTGTTTCGATCTTTTGGAATAGTTTGTAAAGAATCGGTGTCAATTCCTCTTTGAATGTTTGGTAAAATTCTGCTGTGAATCCATCTGGTCCTGGCCTTTTCTTTGTTGGGAGCCTTCTGATAACAGCTTCAATCTCCTTTATTGTTATTGGTCTGTTCAGATTTTCTACGTCTTCATGGTTCAGGTTTGGGAGCTGGTGTGTGTCCAGAAATTTATCCATTTCCTCCAGATTTTCAAATTTATTGGCGTATAGTTGTTTATAGTAGTCTCAAATGATTCCTTGTATCTCAGATGAATCAGTTGTAATATCGCCTTTTTTGTTTCTAATTTTTGGTATTTGAATCTTCTCTCTTCTTTTTTTTTGTTAGCCATGCTAATGGTTTGTCAATTTTATTTATCTTTTCAAAAAACCAACTTTTTGATTCGTTGATCTTTTGAATTGTTTTTTGGTTTTCAATTTCATTCAGTTCTGCTCTGATCTTAATGCTAAGTTTAGGTTTGGATTGTTCTTGTTTTTCTAGTTCTTTAAGGTGAAGTGTTAGGTTGTTCACTTGCCATCTTTCCATTCTTCTGAAGTGAGTGTTTAATGCAATAAATTTCCCCCTTAATGCTGCTTTTGCAGTATCCCACAGGTTTTGGTATGATGTATCATTGTTTTCATTAGTTTCAATAAATTTTTTTATTTCCTGTTTGATTTCTTCTTGGAACCATATGTCATTAAGTAGAATGCTGTTTAATTTCCATGTGTTTGTATAGTTTCCAGAATTTCGTTTGTTATTGATTTCTATTTTTAATCCATTGTGGTCTGAGAAAATACATGGGAAAATTCCAACTTTTTTGAATTTTTGAGACTTGATTTGTGACCTAATATGTGATCTATCCTGGAGAATGATCCATGTGCTGATGAGAAGAATGAATATTCTGAGGTTGTTGGATGGAATATTCTGTAGATATCTGCCAATTCCAATTGGTCTAGAGTTTTGTTTAGATCTTGTGTTTCTCTGCTGATTCTTTGCCTTGATGATCTGTCCAATGTTAATAGTGGGGTGCTCAGGTCCCCTGCTATTATGGTATTAGTGTCTATTTCTTTCTTTAGGTCTAATAGAGTTTGCTCCGACATTGGGTGCATATATATTTATGATTGTCATGTCTTCTTGATGGATGAATCCTTTTATCATTATGCAGTGTCCCTCATTATCTCTTTTTATGGTTTTTAGTTTAAAGTCTACTTTATCAGATATAAGAAAAGCTACTCCAGTTTGTTTTTCATTTCTGTTTGCATGGTAAATCTTTTTCCATCCTTTCACTCTTAGTCTATGTGAGACTTTATAGGTGAGGTGGGTCTCTTGAAGGCAGCATATAGTTGGGTCCTCCTTTTTAATTCAGTCAGCCAGTCTGTGTCTTTTGATTGGGGAATTTAATCCTTTTACATTAAGAGTTGTTATTGAAAATTGTTGATTTACTCCTAGCATTTTATTGATTTTTTTTTTTTTTTGGATGTCTTAAGTGTCTTTTGTTCCTTTCTTTCTGATTTACTGTTTGTTTTCTGTTTTTGTTGGTTCCTTGGGTTGTAGATAAACTTTTTTTTTTTCTCTTCATTGTTGGCATTTTTATTTTACTAGTGGGTTTTGATTTTTCTTGAATTTTTATGGCTGTGGTAGTTATTTTTCAGGTGCCAAACCTAGTACTATCTTGAGAATTTCTTGTAAGGGTGGTTGTGTGGTATGAGACATACCAAATCCTGCAGTTTTTGTTTGTATGAGACATATACTATTTGCCCTTCATTTCAGAAGGATAGCCTTGGGGGGTAGAGTATTCTTGGCTGGTAATCTCTGTCTTTTAGTATTTTGAATATTTCATCCCATTCCTTTCTGGCTTTTAGGGTTTGTGATGAAAAGTCTGATGTTAGCCTGATTGGGGCTCCCTTATAGGTGATTTGATGCTTCTCTCTTGCAGCTTTTAATATTCTCTCTTTGTCTTTGAGTTTTGCCAATTTGACTATAACATGTCTTGGAGAAGAACTTTTTTTCGGTTGAATACGTTTGGGGACCTTTGAGCTTCCTGAATCTGAAGATATGTGTCTTTCCCTATACCCGCGAAGTTTTTTGCCACTATTTTGTTGAATATGTTTTCAATGCAATCTCCTGTTTCCTCCCCTTCTGGAATACCCATCACTTGGATATTGGAACATATAATGTTGTCTGATATCTCTCTTAGATTTTCTTCAATGTTTTTAATTCTTTTTCCTTTTTTATGTCTGCCTGTGTCATTTCAAACAGCTCGTCTTCAAGGTCTGAAGTTCTCTCTTCTTCTTCTGCAAGCATGCTGGTTAAACTCTCTGTTGTGTTTTTTATTTCATTGAATGAATTCTTCAGCTTGGCAAGCTCTGCTACATTCTTCTTCAGGTCATTGATTTCCTTGTACATTTCTTCTATCAGGTCCTGTATACTTTTCCTCATTTCATCGTGTTGTCTAGCTGAGTTTTCTTGTATCTCATTTAGTTTCCTTAGAATTATCACCCGAAATTCAGTGTCAGACATTTCAAGAGCTTCTTGTTCTATAGGATCTAGAGCTTGAGAGTTATTACTCTTTGGTGGTGTACTTTCTTGATTTTTCATATTTCTGGTATCTTTCCTGTGATGTTTAGTTATTGTGGCAGGGGATTTCATGGCCCACTGTTTCAACACTGTTGTCTGGCTTGGATGGTGCTGGGGCTGCCAATTTGGTACAGCTGCTTCAGTGTCTGTTTGGTTGCCCACTAGTGCCTCAGTGTTTGGTCACCTAGGGTCTTGGTCCTCTCCAGGGAGGCACCTCTCTGGTCAGCATGCACTTGACTGAGCTGGGGATGGAGTCAGGTGGCAGCAGTGAGGCCTACCTGCTGGGTTGCGTGCTGGCACTGCAGGGCACGTAGTCTCTGTGTATCTTGGGCCTCTCGGGCTGGTTACCTCTCTGATTGGTGTGCACTAGGCCGGGCAGGGGATGGAGTTGGGTGGCAGGGGTGAGGCCTACCTGCTGGGTAATATGCTGGTACCGCAGGGCATGTAGTCTCCGCCTTAATTTTAGAAATTCTGACCTCCACAAGGTTCTGGGATGGTTGCATCTGGCACGGGCCTCAGGCTGCTTCTACTCATGCTAAAAAGTGTTAGGCTGCCAGTGGGTATGAGCAGATCACATGGCGAGAGGCAGCAACAGAGCCCATGTGAATTTTAAGATGGATATTTTTATCTTTTTTTTTTATCAGTTATGAATATTGATGAAATACAAAGATGATTGTCACCCCCGTACCCATGATGTGAGGGCCAAATTCATACTGGCAGCATACCCATTACCACAAATTTCATTTGTAACCCATGTCCCCCACCCAGTTATCCCCAGCCTCCCTCCCTCTTCTTCTTTCCCTTTCCCCTAACTCCGCTTTACAGCCCAAGGAATGTTCTCTCCCTCTGCAAGTCCAATGCTCTACTGTGGTTTTTCTTTCCTTCCTTCTTTCTCTCTTAGCTCCCACATATGAGTGAGTCCATGTGGTATTTATACCTTTGTGCTTTGCTTATTTCACTCAACATAAGTTTCTCCAGGCTCATCCGTGTTGTTGCAAATGGAAGTATTACATTCTTTTTTATGGCAAAGTAATATTCTATGGTGTATATATACAACATTTTCCTTATCCAGTCATCCATCGATGGACATTTAAGTTGGTTCCATGTCTTGGCTCTTGCAAACAGAGCTGCAGTGAACATAGGAGTGCAGGTAACCCTTTGACATGATGATTTCCATTCCTCTGGGTATATACCCAGAAGTGGGATTGCTGGATCATATGGAATATCTATCTGTAGTTGTTTGAGAAACCTCTGTGCTGTTTTTCATAGTGGTTGTACTAATTTACAGTCCCACCCACAGTGTAGGAGTGTTCCCTTCTCTCCACACCCTCGCCAGCATTTGTTATTCACCATCTTTTTGATTATAGCCAATCAGACTAGAGTGAGGTTGTATCTCAGTGTAGTTTTAATTTGCATTTCCCTGATGACTAGTGATGTTGAGCATGGAAAGAAATAATTAAGATCAGAGCAGACCTAAGTGAAATAGAGCCCCAAAATCAATAGAAAAGATCAACAAAACAAAAAGTTGTTTTTTCAAGAAGATAAATAAAATAGACAAACCATTAGCTAGGTTAACAAAAAAAGAAGAGAGAAGACCCAAATAACTAAAATCAGAAATGAAAAAGGAGACATTACAACTGATACCACATAAATACAAAGAATCATTAGAGACTATTATAAACAACTGTATGACAATAAATATGAAAATCTGGAAGATATGGATGTTTCCAGACACATACAAAGTACCAAGACTGAACCAAGAAGAGCTAGAAAACCTGAAGAGACCAATAACAAGCAGTGGGATTGAAGCAGAAATTAGCAATCTTCCAACAAAGAAAAGTCCAGGTATGGGTGGCTTTACAGCTGAATTCTATCAAACTTTTAAAGAGGAATTAATACCAATTCTCCTCAAACTATTACAAACAATTGAAACAGAAGCTACTGTCCCAAACACATTCTATGAGGCCAACATAACTATGATACCAAAACCAGATAAAGACACAACAAAAAAAAAGAAAATTATAGGCCAATATACTTGATAAGCATAGATGCAAAACTCCTTAACAAAATATTAGCAGTCAGAATACAGCAACACATTAAAAAAATTATACACTATGATCAAGTGGGATTCACCCCAGGGATGTAAGGGTGGTTCAACAAATGAAACTCAATAAATGTGATACATCACATCAATAAACTCAAAGACAAAAACCATATGATTATCTCAATAGATGCTGAAAAAGCATTTGACAAAATTCAAAATCCCTTCATGATAAAGACTCTCAATAAATTAGGTATAAAAGAAAAGTATCTCAACAGAATAAAAGCCATTTATGACAAACCCACCACCAGTATCATTCTGAGTGGGGATAAACTGAGGGCCTTTCCCTTAAGAACAGGAACAAGACAAGGATGCCTACTCTCACCACTTCTATTTAACACAGCACTGAGGTACTAGCCAGAGCAATCAGGCAAGAGAAAGAAATAAAAGGAATCCAGACTGGAAAAGATGAGGTCAAAGTCACTCTATTTGCAGATGACATAATACTATATATAGAAAAACCTAAAGACTCTATCGAAGAACTCCTAGAGCTTGTTAATAACTTCAGTAGTGTTGCAGGATACAAAATAAATGCCCCCAAATCAGTTGCATTTATGTACTCAAATAGTGGTCTAACAGAAAAAGAAATAAAGTAAGCCCATTTGTAATTGTCACACACACAAAAAACCTCGGGATCAGTTTAACCAAGGAGGTGAGAGAAGACCTCTACAATGAGAACTACAAACCACTTCTGAAAGACATTAAAGAAAACACAAAAAGATTGAAAGATATTCCATGCTCTTGGATTGTAATAATTAACATTGTGAAAGTGTCTATACTACCCAAAGTGATCTACAGATTCAATGCAATCCCCATCAAAATACCAATGATATTCTTCACAGAAATGTAAAAAAAAAAATCTTACCTTTCATTTGGAACAACCAAACACCCTGAGTAGCCAAAGCAATCCTGAGCAAAAAAAATAAAGCTGGAAGTATAACACTACCTGACTTCAAATTATACTACAAAGCTATTGTAACAAAACAGCATAGTACTGATATAAAAATAGATATTCAGACCAGTGGAATAGAATTGAAAACCCATAAATCACCCCTCAGGCTTACAGCCATCTGATATTGGACAAAGGCAATAAAAATCTATATTGGGAAAAAGTAGCACACCTCTTCAACAAATGGTGCTGGGAAAACTGGATATCCATATGCAGAAGAATGAAACTAGATATGCACCTCTCACTATACACTAAAAGCAACTGAAAATGGGTTAAAGACTTAAGTATAAGACCTGACACTGTAAAATTACTAAGGGAAAATATGGGTGAAACACTTCAGCAACTAGGTCTGGGCACAGACTTTACAAACATGAGCCTGAAAGCACAAGCAGCAAAAGAAAAAAGAAACACATGGGACTATATCAAACTAAAAAGCTTCTGCACAGCTAAGGAAACAATCAACAGAGTGAAACAACAATGTACAGAGTGGGAGAAAATTTTTGCTAACTATGCATCTGAGAAGAAATTAATAACCATAATATACAAAGAATTGAAGCAATTATACAGTAAAAATCCAAATAACCCAATTAAAAAAAAATGGGCAAAGGAGCTGAATAAAAATTTTTCAAAGGCAGACATACAAATGACCAACAGGTACATGAAAAGTTGGATATTTTTATTTCTGCAAAAAGCATCATTGAAATTTTAATCGGTATTATGTTGAATCTGTAGATGGCTTTGAGTAGTATTGATATTTTAGCATACTGAGTCTTCCAATCCATGAATATGGGATGTGTTTCCATTTATTTATGTCTGTTTGAATTTCATCAATGTTATGTAGTTTTAATATACAAGTCTTTCACTTCCTTGTTTAAGTTAATTCCTAAGTATTTTATTTTTTCTGATGCTATTGCAAATGGAATTGTTTTCATAATTTCCTTTTCAGATTGCTCATTGTTAGTGGGTAGAAATGCAATGATTTTTGTGTGTTGACTTTGTATCCTGCTACTTTGATGAATTAATTTATTAGTTATAACAGTTTTTTTGTGGAATATTTAGAGTTTTAACATATAAGATTGTAACATTTGTGTTCAATATGCAACTATCAAATAAGGATAGTTGGCATATTTGTCTTTACAAAATGTGTGTCCATTAACCAATTCCTCCGTAACCCTTCCCCCTCTACTTCTCCACCTTTAATAACCACAGTTCTCTTCTCTCCTTATGAAAGTTCAACGTATTATTGTGTTCTTTCTTTTTCTTTCTTTCTTTTTGTATTTCTTTCCATATTTCTTTCTTTGTTATTCTTTTTCTTGCCTAATTACTCTTGTTAGAACTTCCACTACTATGTTGAATAAATGTTGCAAAAGTCAGCATCCTTGCATTGTTTCTAATGTCAGAGGGAAAGATATACATATTTATTATGTTGAAGTAGTTTCCTTCCATTCATAGTTTGTTAAGTGTTTTTACCACAAAAGGGTGTTGAATTTTGTCATATGCTTTTTCTGCATCAACTGAGATGCTCATACATTTCCCCCTTTGATTTTGTTAATGTGGTATGTTACATTGATCAATTTCCACATGTTAAACCGTTCTTGCATCCCAGGAACAAATCCCATTTGGTCATGATATGTAATTCTTTTAATATGGTGCTGAATTTGGTTTACTAGTATTTTATTGAAGAATTTTGCATCAAAGTTAATAGGAGATATTCGTCTGTAGTTTTTCTTTTCTTGTAATACCTTTGACTGGCTTTGATATCAGGGCAAAGTTAACCACATTAAAGGAGTTAGAAAGTGTTCCTTACTCTTCAAGTTTTTGGAAAAGTGTGAGAAAATTTGGCATTAGTTCATCTTTAAATATTTTCTAAAATTCACTATTAAAGTGATCAAGCCCAGGGTTTTTCTTTGTTGTAAGATCTTTGATTACTGCTTCAATCTCCTTACTTGTTACAGGTCTATTAATATTTTCCATTTCTTCTTAATTTAGTCTTCATAGGTTTTGTTTCTGTAGAATTTGTCCATTTCATTTAAGTTATCCAAATTGTTGACATACAATTATTTATAGTATTCTTAATCTTCCTTTATTTCTGTAGAATTGGTGGTAATGTCCTCAATTTCATTTCTGATTTTAGTAATTTGAGTCTTCTTACATTTTTTTCTTAGTCCATCTAGCTAAAGGTTTCTCAATTTTATTTTTACAAAGAACTAACTTTTAATTTCCTTGATTTTCTCTATTGTTTTTCTGTTCTCTATATTGTTTTTCTCTTTTCTGATCTTTATTATTTTCTTCCTCTGCTAGCTTTGGGTTTAGTTTGTTCTTCTTTGTTTAGATCCTTAGTAAAGTCACACTGTTGATTGAGAACTTTCTTGTTTTTAATGTGTTGATAGGTATAAATTTTCCTCTTGTCATTGCTTTAGCTGGTTCTGTAAATTTTGCTATGTTGTGTTTCCATTTTCAATCATCTCTAAGTGTTTTCTATTCTCCACTGTAATTTCTTCATTGATCCATTGGTTGTTTAAGGGTGTGATCTTTAATTTCCACAAATTTGTGCATTTTCCAGTTTTACTGCTGTTATTGTTTTCTAATTTTATCCCATCATGGTCTGGGAAGATGATTTATATGGCATCTATCTTTTAAAATCTATTGAGACAATTTGTGACATCACATATGGTTTAATTTGGAAAATATTCCATTTGCACTTGAGAAGGATGTATATATTTCAGTTAGATATAGCTGTTGTTTTGTGTTGCTCAATTAATTTATTTCCTTACTTATTTTCTGCCCATTGTTCTATTATTGAGAATGAGGTATTGGAATCTCTAGCTATTATTGTAGAACCAACTATTTCTCCCTTCAATTCTGTTAGGTTTTGATTCATATATTTTGATGGCATGCTATTAGGTGCTTAAATATCTATAATCACTATATCATCTTGCTCTATTGAAATTTTTATTAGTGTATATTGTCCTTCTTTGTCTCTTCTAATTCTTTTTATTTAAAATCTATTTTGTCTGATATTAGTATAGGTACCCCTGCTCTCTTTTGGTTACTATTTGGATGTAATATTTTTTAATATACCTTTACTTTCAAACTATTTGTGTCCTTGGATGTAAAATGAGTTTCTTGTAGACAAAGTATAATTGAATCATGTTTTTTATCTCATCTTTTGATTGGAGAGTACAACTCATTTATATTTAAAGAAATTACTAATAAGGAGGAACTTATTTCTGTCATTTATTTGACTTCTATATGCCTTATAGCTGTTTGTCCCTCATTTTCTGCATTATAGTTTTCTTTTGAATTTAGTTGATTATTTGTAATGAAATGTTTAAATTCCTTTCTCATTTTCTTTTGTATATGTTTTCATACTATTTTATTTGTTTGCCATAGAGATTACATTTAACATCCAAAAGTTGTAACACTTAATTTGAATCTATATAAGTGTAACTTCAATAACATACAACTCTGCTCCTTTAATAGCTCCATTCCCACACCTTTCACTTGTTGATGTCACAAACTTTCATTTCTATATATTGTATGCCCCAGAACATAATTTTTAAATACATTAGTCTCTTAAATTATGCAAAAAATAAAATGTGAAGTTATAAACCAAAGTTACAATAACATTAGCTTTTAGACTAATAACTTTTTAATGTATTGGCCTCTTAAGTCATGTAGATAACAAGAGGTGGAGTTACAAACCATTGTTACAATAATAGCTTTTATAATCATCGATGTATTTACCTTTATTGAGACCTTTAATTCTTCATATGGCTTTGAGGACGTGTCTAGATTTTATTTTCTATGCAGGAAGCCCTTGAACATTTCTTCCAGGGAAGGTCTAGTGGTAACAGACTCCCTTAGCTTTTGTTTTTTTGTGAATATCTGAATTTTTCCCTCACTTTTGAAAAACAATTTTAACAAATATGAAATTCTTAGCTGACAATTTATTCTTTCATTTAGCAGTTTGAATATATTGGCCCATTGCATCTGACCTCTAAGATTTTTGATTAGAAATCTGCTGATAATCTTATTGAGGATAACCTTGTATGTGACAATTATCTTTTCTCTTGCTGCTTTTGAGATCGTCTCTGTTTACCTTTCAAAAGTTTAATTATAATGTGTCTTGGTGTGGGTCTCTTTGAGTTCATCTTATTTGGAGTTCATTAAGCTGCTAGGTTGTTAATATTTATGTCTTTCATCAAATTTGGGAAGTTTGTAGCTATTATTACTAAAATATTCCTTCTACCCATTTCTTTCCTTTTTCTTTTTTCCTTCTGGAAATCCCACATTGCTATGTTGGTCTGCTTGATGGTGTTCTATGGGTTTCTTAGGCTCTGTTCTCCTTTCTTCAATTTTGTTTTTCTGTTCATCAGATCCAGTAATTTCCATTGTCATATGTTCAAGTTTGCTGATTCTTTCTTCTGCCTGCTGAAATCTGCCTTTGAATCTCTCTAGTGAGTTTTTTATTTTAGTCATTGTACTTTTCAGCTTTATAATTTCTTTTGGGTTTCTTTTTAGTTTTCTATTTTTTAATTAATATTTTCAATTTTCACATATTGTTTCTTGACTCTATCCACATCTTCTTTTAGTTCTTTGAATATCTTTAAGACCATTGTTTTAAAGCCTTTGTCTAGTAGATCTTCCATTAAGTCTTTCTCAGCGACAGATTCTGTTTGTTTATTTTGAATGGGACATAATTTTCTATTTCTTTGTATGCCTTTTGATTTTTTGTTAAAACTGGGCATTTGAATCTAATAATATGGTAACTCAGGAAATCAGATTCTTTCTCTTCCCCAGGGTTTGCTGGGTTTTGTTATTGTTTTTATCTTTGTTTTGTTTGTTGTAGACTTTGTGCCAAGGATCAGCCTGAGGTTTACCCTCTAAGGTCTTCTCAGGTCTTTTCCAAGCTGGCACCTTTCCCTGGGTGTGCATAGTCACTTAATAATTTTCCCTGTATATGTAGTTGCTTTTGAATGCATTAGGCTTAATATCTGGCTCCCCAAACTAGAAGAGAAAAATGAAATAACAGATCCATGATATTTGGAGGACAGGGTCAGCCTGGATTCAGCAAACTGTGTGCATGAGCACAACTATTTTCTGGGTGGCTGGTGGTGGGGGATGTGTAGCTGCTCCTGTGCTAAAAGCTGAAATTGACTGAAATTAACTGAAATTAACTGCAATTTAAGTTACAAATTTTCAATAGATCCAAGAGTTCCAAATAATTGCAACAGATAGATGCTGCCAGTGAGGTTTTTCCTAGATACAGAGACAGATTGCTGGTACTTCTTACTCTGCCATCTTCCCCTCACATTGTCACTGTTAATGTATTTTTAATTTGTAAAATATATTTTTGCTTCTCAGAACTTGAGTTTTATATAGTATCCTGCTTTTATTTCACTAATATCACTTTTCTTCTTCTGAAAATGTTAAATATGTATCTTTTGAAAGACTAATTTACACCCCATACGGTATCTAATTCTTCCCTATTCCTTTGTTATTTGTTTATTATATTGATGTTTATTATCATGTTAGTGTCTTCCTTCAAATTCTTGGTGATCCTTGTAAGTCCATTCATAACTAGGAATGATGCACTAACAAGCTGTTTGGAAGCTCTGTGTGCATGCATGTGTGTATGTAGTGGGGTGGGATATGTAGGCTGGTAGGCTTTATTTACAAGAGTGATAAAGCTGGGTAATGTGATAAACTAGTTTTATTAGGATAGGACTACTTTTCCAAAACAGAACATTGAGCTTTCCAGATTTATGTCTTTGCTCTTGAAATGCTAACTTGCACAGGGGAAATCCTTCAGTTTCCTGATTGAGAGCTAAAAGCATTATTGTCAGTATCCTGTGAGATTTGCTGATGTTCTTTTAACCTCTCCTGCACCTTTATTTATTTATCATAACCCCTCTTCCACTTGATCTCTGCAAGTCTCTCTAGAAAATAACCCCCTAATCTTCTGCTCAGGTGGGGTTGAGGTTCTGATTGTGTAACATCTCAAAAATTTTTGAGTAACTCTGATTCATTAGACTGTACACTTTTATGTTCAGAGGTACTTACTACTTGCATCTCCTGAATACTTCCAGCATTCTGTTTGATAAATTGACATTTTTGTGTTTTCTCTGCCTCAGGCTTAGAGCAGCATTCTGTCATGTGTTAGGTCTTATAAGAATCAATAATGAATTATTAATCTTCTTTCCAGATTCCAAAATTTTCTCGAGCTCTCATTTGCTGTCCTCTCCTATTCTCTTTTGCTATGGTGGTGAGTCTAATTTCATTCTTAGCTTAAATTTAGTAGGGTTTTAAGAAAAAGAAGCAAATAATAGGTATGTAAAATCTGTTTAATCAGAATTCTCTCTACCCTTAAATTAACACAGTTCCTATAACTTTTATTTATTTCTTTTAAATAATGACTAGTACTGATACTGGAGGAGAGGGCCTGGGGAGGTCCAATGTGCAGCCTCAATCCACTCCATCCTCTTACCAGGTTCTTGACTCCACCATGGGAAAGAATTCAAGAGCAGAGTCACAGTAATAAGTGAGGACATGTTTAATGTAATGAATAAGAGAGACAGATTTCACAGAGAAAGTGTGGCCTATCTCCAGAGTTTGAGCAGGGCACACACCAAGTTTAATACAGAAGTAGGAAATACACATTCATAGACAACATGGAGGCTGGCTCTGGAGTGAAGAGAGTGAAGTTTGATACAAAAAGAAAGAAATACACACCTCAGGTGAAGTGTAGGCTGGCTTTAGGAGAGTGAGCAGGAGCCCCACCTTCTACCCAGATTCAACTTTTACAGTTTTGCTATCTAATACATAGTCATGCTATCTAATGAATATTCAACTGAGGGGGTGGTTCCCAATTATGTAGCAGTTTATGTAACAGGTTTGCACATGTTCAGATTGTCTCTCTTTAGGGTGGGCTCATTGGTCAGATTCTATCATAGGTACTGAACACATTTAAGAATATTCGGTGCTCTTTAGCACCCCTAGTGGAAGGTCATTCGAAGGATATATTCCACTTTACTAAGCATGCATAGCCATTAGGGTCTGCATCAGCCACTGGATTTGCATAAGCCTTCCCCCTGTAGTCTCAATCTCCCCATGTTGGTACCTAAAATAGGTGCAGTAAGCAACAATAACTCTTCTCTATGGAAGGGCCTAGAAGAAGAGGAGCTTAAGAATTTGGGGAGTGGCTTGAAACGCAGAGGCATGTCCTGAATCCCAAACCCAGGGAAACTGAGCATGTCCTATGCCAATATTAACCTGTATGTGTAGCTTTACACTGAATGAGAGACTTGAGTTTAATTTTCTTATTATAAATATGTTTAGTAAAAAATAAAATAATACTTTATAGCTCAACATTTCTAGTATCTAGTTGCTTCCTCCTGTCTTTGTGTTCTGGTATTTTCCCTCCAGTCTTTTTTTATTGTCATACTCCTGTGTCCCTGCCATGTCTCTCTCTCCAAGCATTTCTCTTGACTGGAAACTACCAACACCATTCTGCTACTGCCCACCTGGGAGCAAGTAGTGATGGGGAGGGCTGCTTTTTCTGAGCTAATATCCCCTGTTGATTTCCCTGGAGTTTCTAATTGTTCTTGTTTTTTCCAACTCAGGGTATGAAGTAAATTTTGTGTTGCTCCAAACTTTTATGACTGGATTGCCCTTTGAACTCCTGTGTGTCTGTGAGATACCTTATCACTCTAATTGCATTTGTCTTTCTTTTGTGCTTCATAGTTCCTGATTCACTAAGAATTCCATTTTTGTTTTTATGCACTGGCTATAATCCTACCTTAATCTTTTCTATCACTTCCACGGTTTAGTAGGTGTGGGTTGGGGAGTGTGGAGAGAAGAAATTCTATACATACTCACTGTGCCATATTGAATATCATAAACTAGAAGTTCCATTTTCTTCCTTGTAAATTTTCTAAATTTTGTTTTACTGAGCGCGTGTATTATTTTTGCAATCAGAAAAATACTAATTAGTATACTATTATTTCCGAATAAATGAAGAAAAATAAAAAGAGGTGGCCCCTTTCTCAGATGCTTACCTACCATTTCAGCCAACTCAGTGAATCCATCACTCATGCATGCAGCATTCTCTTATGGCATCCATATCTCCATGTGTTTTCCCTGAGTTTAGTGGGTCACACTAGTGATACATCAGAGTTTGATTTGCTTTTGGTATTTAGCCCAAATCTGCTACTTTGGCTTCAACCTTTAAAATCAACCTTCTACTACAACACTTTTTGACATCCTTGAATTCGTAGGCGAACAATGATTGTATGATAGCATAGCTCTAATCAGTCTAATGACATCAGTAGTCTGAATAAAGCAAGTCATTTTGATTTTTTTTAAAAGATGTTTGAATATGCGTTTTCAAATGTAGTTAGTCATTCTATCTGTGACTTGGACTGAATTAGCTTTATATGCTTTAAATGTTAAAATTCTACCCATCAATTTAAATATACATTATATTTATTATTAAAAGCAAAATATAAGAATAATTTATAAAAATTGTGAGAGTTAATTTTCTGGACAAATTTAAGAGTTTTAAATAGCTAAATAGGAAAATGAATGATTCATATAAATATAAAGATAATGCTTTGGTTATTAGATAGCTTTAGAAAGAACATTATATCCTTGTAATGCCAGTAAATATTTATAAAATTTAAAATTATTGGGTAGTATTAAACAACTTTTAAAAACTGTGGTTTTTTTAGCTTCTTAATTCCATTTAAGCCATCCTTTATAGATGAACTCATAATAAGAATTCAGTTTTGCCACCAAAATCATATAGGACAATATCCAGGATGAAATATTTTAATTTGTATATAATAAAGAAGATAAAAAAAAAGAAAGTGTTATAGAAAATGTGTTTTTTTCCGCAAGATATCTTGCTGCTTCACTGATCAGTTTCTCAGTTGAAAAGTGAGCACCTACCCAGTATCAGGAATGTGTTTTAGTGACTGCTAGAGTAATCCAGAAGCTGACAATGAAGATTAAATGTCCCTCCACTAAAATGTCAAATGTTTAACAATTAAATTCAAAATTTTAAATGAGATTTTAATTTCATTTTAAAATCCCAGAAATAAAGGCTGCTGATATTGAGCTTCAGCACTGACTTCAGTTGAATACAGATTTTTAACTCTTAACCAATGAGCATTTGCTCAAAATGTATATTAGATGCATCTCTATTCATTAATGCTATTTAAATAAAATGAAATAGAATAGAACAGAATAGAGTGAAATGAAAACAGCAGAATGCATTGCATGTAGTAAGGCTAAGTACTGTTTTGTGAAGGTTGCTTTTCATTTTGTGTATGTGTGCATAGGTACACCCACACACATAGATGTATACATACGTGCTGGGCTATATTATAACATGCATTTTTCTATTGGGGGCCATGGTTTATTGTAGAGTTTGAAATTCTCTGAACTAGAAGGAGGAAAGATGCTCAGTGTGGAGCAGGAGGATAGGCCTTAACTGCTGGAATTGCTAACAAAAGATAGTAATGCGGAGTTTTGGAAATGTTCTTTTGTAAGAGACCAAAAATACTCGTGTATGACCTGAAGACTTAATGAAAGCTGCAATAGCAATTAGAACTTAATAGTATGTGGGAGAAAGGTAATAGTCAAAAATTAATTAGTAAAATAATATAAAAAGACGAGGAAAAATTGGAGAGGTTAAAACACTGGCATTATGTTAGCTAATAATAACGATGATAATGATAATAATATATCTCTTAGCACTTCCTGCAGTTATCACAGCAATTTCTACTGTGTTTATTCTACTGGAGTTGATTCTTACAACAACCCAAAACAAAACAGATCAGAGACTGATAACCCCATTTTGCAGATAAGGAAAGTTTAAGTTTATGAGTAATGTAGCTATTTTCTTACTCTAATGAAAATAAACAATACTTGTCCCCATCTTGTCATTTCCAAAGGATTTTAAAAACTTCTTGTCTTGCCTTGACAAGAAACTTTGGATGTAAGTTTTACAAATGAGGAAACTGAGGCTCACAAAAATTAAATAATTCATTCAAATTATTCATGGTGAATAAGAAGTAGAGGCAGAACTCAAAATGGAATCTTTTCTTTTAACGTTTATGTTCTTTCAGCTTTATTCTGCTGATTTCTAAAAACTGCTACGTAACATTTTAAGTAGCTGACTATGTTTGCAGATATAGATTATCTGTTACTGAGAAGGTTGATGGAACAGGGAAGCATTTTAGAAGTTACAGTCTAAAAAAAATAAAATAATTTTATTTACTGAGTAAAAATAAAAATCACCATTGGCAATACAAGGTAACTTCATTTTGGGTTCTCTTGGATTTTGACTTAAACTTTAAAAAAAATGCAGTTGAACTGTACTGTACTGAACCGTAATGGTTATTTGAGAAATTAAAATATTTTTATATAGTCCTGACTTTTGAAATTATCATATAGGAGAATGTGGCCTATGTAAACCACATCACTTGGTACAAGTGAGGCATTAAAGAGTGGGTGTAACTCTCCACCTAGCCAAGACGTCACATAGTTGCAGCATCACTCACTGCCCATTTCATGCTTTCATCCATAAAGACATAATGGGCAATGTTCACTACAGCCATGTATGAATGTGTGAGTTTAGAGGCTGGGGTGTGAGGAAAAGGAGAGAGTGATTTTTTCTTCATGGATAGCTCATTAGAAAGTTCATAAAAGGAGAGATACTTCAGGTTATTGTTTCAAAATCAGTAGGAGAACACCCTCGTCAGAATAGCAGTAAAGGATTTCCATTGAGTGACAACAAGCTGTAGACTGGCACGAGAGTATGACATGAAATGGGAAACCATATGCCATAATATATTGTTGAGTTGTAGGCTGTATGGAAATGGATGACAGACTGTAGGAGAGGGAGTTGCTGGAAATGGAGATGACTAGTAAAAGATGACATATTAATTCAAGTCCTAGAAGATCTTAAACGATAGGACTGATGGTTTGATGAGTCTTTTTCTTTTGCTGAGTCACCGTGTTACCAGATGGCCACATTCTCCTTACCAAACCCTCCCAACCCTCTCACCCCATTCATTCCTGCTCTATAGTTCCTCTTTGACCCCCATTCACAACTTGCTTCTATCCATTCTACAAGATTCTTTAAAGGCAATGACAATTTTTTTCCTGGGTCCAGACGTGCACATATAATATCACCAACAACCTTTATGTAGATTCACAATATAATTGCTGACATGATTACTTGATGCTGCCTCTTTCTTTAACTAGATCACCAAGGAATTTTAAGCACTTTCCAAAAATATTTCTTTTACATAATCCTGAGAACTTAGATAACCATTTTCCCATATGGCCGACCTGGAACTTATACGAACAAGATCCAGACTTCAAAGGCTGCTGAATTTTATAAATGCTTATTATCTCTGATATCCATTTCATTTATGGTGTCTAAGATGCAAATGAACTTGAATTATTCATAAGGGAATGACTTTAGTTAGGTGTTAAATCTATGTAGCTCTAAATGGGTAAGAGGAAATTCCATGTCCAAAGAAGAGTGTTATAGAATATATTTAAAATTTTAGCCCTGCTATAGAGTAGCCTCTTCTCGTTAATTCTGTCTGCTATCCTTCTCTCATTCTGACCCAGGGTGCCCAGACAGCCTATGTATATCCCAACACCACTGCGTTCTTTCTCCTGAATTTGACATTCCATACTATCCCTGTTCTCTGTGAGATGCAAGCTTGCTTGTGCTTTGAAACACCTTCTCCATCTCTCAAGTGGCTGAATTTATAGTCTTTTTGTTCCCTCCTTTTCTTGCCTAACCAGTGTTTAATGAGCTCCAGAACCATAATTCTAGTGACTGTGGGCACTGCTTCACGTTTTCCTCTCTAGGGAATCTTCTAAGGCCCTATTTGCAATGGGTCCATTCCGTCAGGAGAATTTTCAGCTGATAGCTCTGCACAGAGCAGCTTTGACCTCTTTGTTCCTCAGGGTGTATACCATAGGGTTCAGTAGGGGAGTGATGACAGTGTAGGTCACAGAGATCAGCTGGTCTTGATCCCTGGTGTTCTCTGACTTGGGCTTGAGGTAGGCAATGGAGGCACAGCCGTAGTGGACAATGACCACGGTGAGGTGGGAGGCACAGGTGGCAAAGGCTTTCTTTCTGCCCTCAGCAGAGGCAATCTTGAGGATGGCAGAGATGATCAGGATGTAGGAGATGAAGACCAAGCCCATGGGAATCAGGATCACCAGCACACTTATGATCAAAGTAAGGATCTCATTGACAGTGGTATCAATGCAGGAGAGCTTCATCACAGGTCGGATGTCACAGAAGAAGTGGGCTACCTTTGTAGCACAGAAGGGCAGCCTGAACACAGCTGACACCTGTGTCACTGCTACAATCAGCCCAATGCTGCAGGCCCCCCACACCAGCTGGGCACACACCCTCTTGCTCATGATGACTGAGTACCTCAAGGGGTTGCAAATAGCCACATAGCGGTCGTACCCCATTGCTGTGAGCAAGAAGCAGTTGTTGATGGCCAGACTGATAAAGAAGAACATTTGAGTGGCACAGCCTGTCAAGGAAATGGGCTGACTCAGACCTATGAGGTTAAAGAGCATCCTGGGTATAATGACAAGTGTGTACAGAGTCTCTGATGCTGACAGCATACTGAGAAAGAAGTACATGGGTGTGTGGAGGTGACGATCAAGACCGATGATGGTCACAATGATGGCATTGCCTGCCAGGGTTAATATGTATAGTGCAAGGAACACTACAAAGAAGGTGAGCTGGTGCTCGTGGAAGCTGGAGAAACCTTGAAAAATAAACTCACTCACCAAAGTGTGATTCTCTTTCCTCATTAAATCATATATAGTATCTAAGAAAGAAAAAAAATACATAAGGAATCTACATGGATAATTTCTGTCAAATAGTAGGCTGGGCAAATTATTGTGGTTAATCTACCTCTGGTCTCTGCTTATTTATATTAACATTCATACTTATTTCTTTTGGAAGTAGAAAGTGGAGAAATGTTCTTTTTTAGTAAGAAGAAAGAACATGGCTTTTCGAGTCAAAAGTTGTAAACTCACTTCCTAGTTCTATTATGTGTTAACTTACCTGAGGCAGGGATTTAACATCTCTAAGACCAGTTTCTTCATCTTTTTATGGGTGTGGTGGTGATGACAACATAGAATTGTTGATGGAAAAATTTTACACAGTTAAGTATAATACTGATATTGGAATTAAAATAAATATTGGACATCTTCAAGTTTAGTGGTGTCATGCGGAATTCCAGGTTCTGTAGCTGCCTTTTGGTTCCCGAGCTTCCAGGACCTGGGCTGAGCTCTTGTTGCTGTGACTCACACACTGCATTCTCGTTCCAGTCTTTTGACTCTGGGGACACTGCTTCTCTCAACTATCTTCCACACTCCTCTTCCCTAGACACTGCTCATTTTTTCAAAGCAAGACGAAGTCCATGTCCCCTGTGAAATCTTTTTATTCTCTCTTTCAAAAGCCTTCATGGCATTACACATGTAGGTAGCACAGAACTGTTTACTGGCTTTTGTGTATTTCAAACATGTTATAGTGTACTTGTGATTACAAAACATATTCACATACATTATTTAATTTCATTAACACCCAATGGAGCAGGAAGGACAAGGATTATTGTTTCTCTTTAGATATGAAGACTGAGAAACAACTTTGCTTAGGGAAGTGCCCATGGACACACAGGTGTCAAAGAACTATACCAAAACTGGAACCCATGTCTTCTGATCCTGTGTCCAATATTCGTCCCACTACACAAAACTGCATTGCAGCTGTCCCCACCACAGCTAGGCAGGGACCATGTGTTCCCACTCTTTATGACCCCAGCGGGGCCACTCCAATGGAGGGCGCAAATATCTGCAGGCAGAACCATTACAAGTCGTTGCTCCATCACACAAATTGCCTGTTAGGAAGCAGAATGCTGGAGAACCACAGAGATATTTTCTTCAAAGAGAAGGCGTAAATGTTTTTAACTTCTGTCTCTTTTCCCTGGTGTCTATGCTGATGACAGTGACAAACAACTACATAATTAGGCTAAATTTTAACATGTAATTATAATATTATTAACACGTAATTGGAAAATATACCGGTAGTACAAGTTTTCTAGTAACCTTTACCCTATTGCTAACCAACATATAATTATGTAACAGATTAGTTGTAAAAAAAAACAAAGTAAATTTAGTAATAATAGAAAGATGGACTTGCCTCAAAAGTGCATTTTGCTGGAAGTAAAGCAAATGAGCAACATTACAAAATGGTTTACTGTTGAGTACATTTTGAAGGTAAGCTTTCTTATTGCTTTTAAAATTAAATTTATCTATTTTTCAGAAATAGACCACTTTTCATAAAGAAAAAATGTATGAAAAGGTACTTATAAGGGATCAGTGCATAGTTGTGCTTCAACTCCTCAGAACATGATATGAAGGGAAATCAGATGTGGTTGCAAAAAAATAAATGTTATGTTAGATGTCAGAGACCATTTCTTGACAGGGAAAGTTTTTTGATGTGTGTAACATGGTAAGTAACCATAAATATGCTTTCTTAAGCTTTATAAACTGTGTGCCTGTGGACTATGAATTGTTGGAAGATAAGAAAATGTACAAGGGAACATAGCTGGTAAATGGTGGAGCCACCAATTTTGGGAAGTAATAAATCAAGGGGTAAAACACACAAATGTTTATAGACAACAGGATCCTTTCCAGCTTTATATAATTTGACCCTTTAACTACAATACAACCCATACATGCATTTTCTTCCTCATATGCTCTCTTTGTTAATCATTGAAGTATTTATCCAAATATCACTTACTTCTCCCCCTGCAAATTTGTGGCTCAACAGAAAAATGGAGGTAGAGGTCAGAGATGTGGCCCATTGATCACAAGTATTCACAAATTAAGGTCATGAAGAAAAGGCATCTGAATGTGGTCATTCCACCTGCTGTAGAACCAGTGCAGGGATGGAGGTAGAAGGAAAGTTATGGGGTGTCTCTTTGGATACTAGATATTCCCTGCACCTGAGGGAGGAGCTTTTGATACAAACAAAGGCTCCCGGAGGAACAGCTTTCAGGGTTTCTGAGTGCCACTCTCTGAGTACTCTGGGAGTCACCCTGGGACTAGGAGGAAGCAGATAGCCAGCTCCAGGGGACCTCGTTATGTGTGGGACACAGATTACATGGGTTTGTGCATTGGGAGTCTTGAGGCAGTTTTTACCACAAGTAGAGACAGCAGTGGCTTATTTGTCATGTTTTATTTTTTAAATAAATATTCTATTTTTATACAGTTGAGCCTTGAAAAACCATGGTTACACAGCCCATGCGAGCTCTAGCTAAGAGCCACTGACTTGGATTCCAGGAAATTATGCAGCTGTCCCTGTAATCAAGAACCCTGCTCAGTATTAGAAGCTGCTTTGCCCTCCTAAACTAAAAGAGTCAATTCTGGCTATACTTTTTGTCCTGTAGTGGTCAGAAATGGAAGATCAAAACTCAACAGACCATGGAAACCTCTCAGAAAGGCCAAGAGACTCTCTGAGTGTGCAAAGAAACCTGAGCCAGGACTTCATCCTAAGGGACCACCAGGCAAATGATTAAATACACTGGGCTTCATGAGCCTAGTCTAGGGTTATTTTGACACTTGTTTTCCTGTCCAGCCTCATGCACTCCCTCTTGCCCCCCATCATTTTATTCTAGTTTTTTCTTTTATATCCATCTCATCACCAGATCCTGCCAGTTCTCCTCCAAGTTAATTTTTCTACACTTGGCAAAAAATGAAGCACTTGCATTCATATCTTGATAAACTTGAAAAGTGCCCCTTGTACTCATTCTTTTTGTTTGTATTTTTGCATTCCCCGTTCTTGCTTTTCTTTTGAAGTTGTGGTAACTCTTAAATTTGGAAAATTATAAAAGAAAAAAATTTATAGCAACTGCAAGAATGTTAATAGCATTTGCTCTTACTCCTATAAGTTTCAGAGATATAAGAAAAGGAAATACTAGGCAAATACAGTTTCTTAGGAAATTCAGAAAGTTTTAATTAAGGTATTATTGATGTAAGTAGCACCCCAACTTCTTTCCTTGTTTGTAGCTGAGTAGTATCTTCATATGCATTATAACCTGCATATGCTTTTACTTTTTATATTTAAATCCCTCTGGAATTGATTACTGTATATGTAGTAGGGTAGAGATTCAAACACCTTTTTACCCTAGCATCTTTCTTTGAAGAGTCCCTTCTTTCTCTGTGAGCCTACAATTGTATCTCTGTCATATATTACATTTCCATATAAGCATGGGTTAGTTTGAGCACTCTCCATTCTGTTTCACTGGTCACTTTAACTCCCTGTACCAAAATCACACTATTACAACTATAACTTCATAATAAATCCTAGTTATCAGGAAGATCACATTTCCTTACCATATTTTTTCCAGAAGCTAGATCTTTGATTTTTCATATAAATTTTAGAATCTTAGCTTTTGGAATTTCATTAAATTAAAAGTCCATTTGGGATAAATTGATATGGCTGCCTCTCCATTTATTTAAATGTCTTTAAAGTTTTGTCTGGGGTCCTCAAGACTACTGTCATACTAGGTGACAGACAGGTTATGTTCATGGTTATGGTTTATTACAGAAAAAGCATACAGATTGAATCAACAAAAGGAAAAGGTACACGGGGAAAAGTCCGGGAGAAACTGGGCATAAGCTTCTAGATGTCCTTTCCCAGTGGAGTCACGTGGACATGCTTAATTCTCCCAGTAACAATGCATGACAACATCTGCAAAGTGTTGCCAACCAAGAAACTCACCTGACTCTTGGCATCAGGGTTTTTATTAGGGGTCAGTCACATAGGTATGCAACACCTGTGTGACTGACCTCAGCTATTCAGACCCCATTTGCCCAGAGCAAAACCAGATGTTCATCATAAATCATATTGTTAACTTAAACTATCTAATCAGAGAAGTATTGCATGGCTCAAGGCCTCTAGCATACAAAACACTCTCATTAAGCAGAATAATTCAATGGCTCACAGCTCAACTCCTAGGACCCGACCAAGGGCCAGTCCTAAAGACAAGACCTTCTAGGGAATGTGCAGGGTTTGACCAACCCAAGCCTAAGCTTTGTTTTTGATCTTATTTTTGGAGGGGTAAGGGGACTTCCTAAAGATGCCATTTAAAATTTACAGAAGAGTTTCAAGAATAGTACAAAAACTCCTGAACTTCTTTTATCCAGATACACCAATTATTTGCATTTTGTCCCACTTGTTTTATCATTCTCTGTGTTTTTTCTTTCTATCATTTATCATCATTTAGATATATACATTTTCCAAATCACTTTTGAGTAAGTTGAAGCCATTGTGTCACTTTATCTATAAATTCTTTAGTGACTATTCCCTAAGAGAAGCATTCTCTAATATGACTGAAGTACAGTTATTAAAAAATCAGTGTATATTTGTATATTTGCCAAGAGAGATAGATAAACACATATACATACAAATATCACATACAATAATATTATTATCTAATCACAAATCATATTTAAATTACTCCAATTATTTTAATAATGTACTTTATAGTAAACGTTTTCCAGTCTAGGATCCAATTCAAGATTACCCAATAATTTTTGTTGTCCTGTCTCTTTAGTGTCCTTTAGTCTGAAATAATATCTTTGTTTTCTTTGTCTTGACCTTAGTACTTTTGAAAACCAGATATTTTGTTGAATGCCTCAGTTTGGATTCGTCCGAAGAGTGAATTATAATTTCACCTTATATTCATCTTCAGTGCTTTTTCTCTTTTTCCATTGTTTATAGTTGCCTTGGTTTTATATGATTGCTAATTTTTAGCAAGAATATCACAAAAGTGATGTATTATTCTCAATGCATTGTGGAGCCACATGATATTAATTTGTCCCAATAGTAGTGGTGTTAACTGTAATCTTTTGTTTAAGGTGGCCTCTACCAAGTTTCTCCATTGTAATGTTATTATTTTCCCTTTTTATGTAAGTAATTTGTAGGCTGCTATGTTGAGATTAATATCCTGTTCTCAACAATCTTTCATCCTCTAGTATTCAGGTTCCATAATAATTTTCAACTCTGCTATTCCTCTCATAGGTTGGCATTCTGCTGTCAGGAAGAGGTATTATTTAGATGGTAGTAGATTTAGATAATATAGATACTACTAGATAATGTTAGATACAATCAAAATTATGTATGTTGATGTTCAAATCATCACAGAATTGGCCAGTGGGAACTGCTTCAGCCTGGCTCCTATGTACTTCTGACATGTCTCTATATTCTTTAATCATTTCTTTATATTCCATCCTGATATGGATTCAATGTGTCCCCCAGAGTTCCATGTATGGAAACTTAATCCCCACTGTGACAGTATTAAGAGGGTAGGAAATCCTACTATGGTAATTGAAAGGTGAGGCCTTGAAAAGGTGAATAGAATTATAAGAAACATGCCCTTGTGAACAGAATAATGATCAATGGTTTAAGGACAGTCATGGGTGTGGTTATATGGCCTTAAAAGAAGAGTAAGTGAAGAGGTTAGTTCTTTCTCTTGCTCAAACTATTTGCCATGTGACACCTGCATTGCTGTGAAGAGTCACCACCCACCAACAAGGCTCTTCCCAAATGTGTTCCCTGGACTTTGGACTTTCCAGCCTCTGAAACTGTGAGGAATACTTTTTAATTCTTATAAATTACCCAGTTTCAGTTATTTCCATTATAAGCAACAGAAAGAGACTAATACACAGCTCAAAAATACTCTTGTGCTTTCCCTGCAGTGGCTCTGGAATCCACTATTTTTCTAAGGAGCTCTGGCATTTTTAGTGGGGAATGATATATAGAAACGAAGATCTGGGTGTGATGTGCCCTCATTGCTACTGTTATGTAATTACTTTTAGGATCTCTCAGTGAAAAAATTAAAAAGTGTGCAGCATTTGTGTGTGTGTATTGATATCCATATGTTAAAAATCATGAGTTCATACAGGGATCTCCAATTCTACATTAATACCTCAGAGTATATTCTAGTGTTCTTTCTTTCCATATTTATAACTCCTTTCTAAATTGCCAAACCCTGCCACATCAAAAACTAAACCTATGAAATAAAATTTAGAAACGTTCTATGTATATATATGTATGTGAATGTGTGTGTCTCCTTTTTTTGTTATCCAAACGGACTGTATTCTTTATACTATTAAGTTTCTTTTTCACATAACCATACATTTTGGATATCTTTTCAAATCACTGCATGAAAATTTATCAATCATTTGAACATCTGCATATTATGGGATAAAACTATAACATAATTTATCTGACCTATCCAAACCATTGATGGATATTTAGGCTGTTTGCAGTTTGGGACATTTATTAGGAGTATTGTAAAAATGAATCACTGCTTATATGTAATTGTGCATTTCTGAGAGCATATTTATAGGATATCTTTATAAAAATAAAATTCCTTGTTGTGATATGTGCGTTTAAAAATTTAATAGCTATTGCCAAATTGAAACCAAAATAGGATGTATTCATTTACACACTCAGCAACACTGAGAATGCTTCCTCACCCACAATTCTGTCAACCATGGATATTACTAACTCTAAAAATTTGGCAAACTGATAGGTAAAAATAGTTTATTATTTTTTTCCTTGAATTTTAATTTCTTTAATTATGAATGAGGCTGAGTATCTTTTCATATGCTTATTAGCCATTTGTACTTTGTTTGCTGTGAATGTTTACTTACATATCTTGCTCATTTTTCATACTGTGTTGTTTGTCCTTTTCTTACAGTAAGAGTTCTATGATAAGAAAATATGCTTTTATCATATATGTGGCAAATTATTTTCTTCCATTTCATTTTTACCGGACTTGAAGTTTTGACAGTGTTATATTTATGTATTTATCTCTTGATAACAACTGTTACTGCTTTTGCATTTTGATTAGTACTTGAAAAAGTCTACAGTCATGCCACCCTGAACATGCCTGATCTCGTCTGATTAGTGTTTAAAAAGTACTTTGTAACTTCAAGATTATTTTTAAAAAGTGCTTGTGCTAAAAAGAAGCTTCTATGCTTCTTATGATTTAATATTTGGTGCATTGGGAATTTTGCTGGCTGCAAGAAAGAAAGTTAGGTATATTCTTAATTCCAAATCATATATGTCTTTTTTATTCCCATTAACTAGCCCATTGTCTCAACACCATATATTGAATAATGAAAATATCTGATATGTTTACTACTCTGTGCTAGCATATGCTAGATTTTTCTGACATTATTTTTATTTGGAATTTCTTTTCATTGGTTTTCCATTGTATTCATAGAAATTTAGGAAGAGTCATCATCTTTAGTCTTTATAAAACTGAAAAATGTTTTTTATTTTATGTGTTCCAGTATAGTTATAAAATATTCATATAGAAAATGAACATTGCTTATTCTCAAGTATTTGATCTGTGTGTTTCATTTGGAAATGGGATATCTTTTTTCGTTATATTTTCTAAAGAGCTGTTGTTTTCATCACTTCTTATCTTTCCAGTTCATTTCAATGGTATCCTATCACAAATATTTCCTCAACTGACAAAGTCTTACATTCTATATCTGTGCTTGTTTCTATCATTTTTAGGGTCTTTTATGCTGCTTCCCTCTTCTGTTCTAACTTTCCTTCCTACCCTGTTAAAATTCCATATACTGTCATTTTAATTATTGCCTTACATTCACATTTAATTCACATACTTTTATTTTACTTGGCCTAATACCAACCTTGGTGGAATCAAATTTTGCTCTTGCACAGAGCACCCATGCAGCTGAATTTCACTGGCAAAAGAATGCATTACTACAATAACTGGTCTTAATTAGAATTCTTGACATTTAGCATTGAGTTATTAATGTTGTTGGGTAATCCTACTATATTTCTTGCCTGCTATTCTCTCTCTCAACTTATTTTGCATCTTTTCACATATTCTTTTCTATACTCTAATTCTAAATGCTGTTCCCTATCTTTATTTTTAGCAGATAACTTTATTTTTTATTTCGTTAAGAATTCAAAGTGGTTAGAAGAGAGCTTCCACATATTCCCACCAGCATGTCTGTCCAACTATGAGCGTCTGTGCACAGATACTGAGATTTATGTATTCTCACTGTGGGTGAGTGCTCTGTGCAGTTTCAACAAGGCCATCTACTCACTCCTGCATGGGATACCAATCCCTCTTGCTTACAAAGGTCATTGCTCCAGCAACTCTCCCTTATATATCCTTTGAGTCATCAAATTTGTGTTAGATCACTTTCATTTATAGACTTATTTGTTCTAATTTCTCTCATGCCAAGAAACAAAAATAAAGAAAAACAACCTTCTTTGATCACATCCCTTCCCAGGTATAGGACCATTTATTTGTCCCCCCCCCCCCTTTTTTTTTTTTTTTTTAGCAAAACTCTTTAGAGGAATTGTATTGTCTTTAATTCCTCTTCTATTCCCTCTTGAATGGTTTTTATTACCATCACTCTACCAATGTAGAATTTTTCAAGGTGTCTCAACACTCCATATTTCCAAATTTAATTGTCAATTCTAACTCATTGTAGTTGGCATATTCACAGAACTTGACAGAGTTGATCACTTTCTCTTTCTTGACCATCTTTTTTCATGTGGCTTCCAGGACATACTCTCTCATCCTACTTATAGTCTTCACCTTGTTTTTCCCTCCTGATATTCTTTACCTTTCCTGTTTTCCTCAATCTCTTGAAATTGGTGTATGAAAATGGTCAGCTACAGACTACCCCTGTATTCACATTTACAACCTAGTGGTCTCTTCCTCTTGTGACTTTAAACAATAACTAAATTTAAATCTCCAGTCCATTTCTTTACCATACTCCAAAGTTGTATGTTCAACAATCAGCCCGTTATCTTTGCATGGAAGTCTGTTTGGCATCTCAAATAGAACGTGTTCCATATTGAACTAATCAACTCCTCAATCAGACGTAAACCTTGTTTTAAGTTGCCATCACCGGTAGTGTGGACAACAGCAGCAGGTTCTGACTCATCTCTCCCTGCTTTCCCCTTGGCTACTGGGATTAATTTTTCCTTTTGTTAATATCCAAGTTAAATGTTTTAATACATAAATCCGTTCAAGTAATCCCCTTGCTCAGGTGTCCCCTGTAATGACTTTCCATCCCTCTTAGAATAAAATTCATAGTCCTTACCATAACTTATGAAAAATATACCATATTTTTCTTTCTATGTCTGGCTTTTTCCCCTGAGCATAATGTCCTCCAGGTTTATTCAAGTTGTCACAAGTAATAGGATTTTTAAAAAACGTTTATGGCTGAACAACAATCCATTATACAAGGAAACTTCAAAAAGTTCTGGAATCAACCTAAATATGCATTGACAGATGACTGGATGAGAAAAATTTGGTATATATATATATATATGTATATGTATTCAATGGAATACTACTCTGCCATAAAAAAAATGAAATTTTGCTATTTGCAGCTACATGGATGAACTTATAGAAAATTATGTTAAGTGAAATAAGCTAGGCACAGAAAGAAAAAATACTGCACGTCCTCACTCATAAGTGGGAGCTAGGGCCGAGACCGTGGCGCACTTGGTAGAGTGCTGCGCTGGGAGCGTGGCGACGCTCCCGCCGTGGGTTCGGATCCTATATAGGACTGACCAGTGCACTCACTGGCTGAGTGCCGGTCACGAAAAAACGACAAAAAAAAAAAAATAATAAGTGGGAGCTAAAATAAAGAAAAAGAAAAGAAAAGAAAGAAAGAATAATAATAATACTTTGAACTTTCAAAAAAGAGAGAGAGAGAACAGAATTGTGGTTATTAAAGGTTGGAAAAGGGGCAGGGGCTTGGTGTAAAACTAGTTAAGGGTCACAAAGATTGATTATGTTTATATGTTTATGTTTATGAGTATACTAATTATCCTGATTTGATTACCACATACTGTACACATGTATTGATATTCGATTCTGTACCCCACAAATATATATAATCAATTATCTTTCAATAAAAAAAACTGAAAAAAAGAAAATGGAATTAAAAGATAAAAATAAAAAACATAAACTTTATTTCTCAACATAAGCTCCATCAAATGATGTATTTGAGTTTACTTATTCTTTATTCTGCTTCATCTAATCTCCTCTTGATACTTTCTATTGTATTCTTTAGCTCCAGAATTTCTGTTTGGTTCATTTTTTATGATTTCTATTGCTTTGTTGAACTTTTAGTTTTGTTCATGTATTGTTTTCCTGATTTTATTGAGTTGTCTGTGTTCTCTTGTAGCTCACTGAGTTTCTTTAAAACAATTGTTCTGAATTTTTATTAGGCAAGTCATAGCTTTCCATGTCTTTGGGCTGGTTACCAGAGGGTTGTTCCTTTGGTCGTGTCATGTTTCTCTATTTGTGTGTGTGTGTGTGTGTGTGTGTGTTCCTTGTAGTCTTGTGGTGTTGTCTTCACAATTGAAGAAGGAGTCACTCTTTCCAAACTCTGTACAGACTGGCATAGGTAGGCAAAGACTTCCTCCCACATGTGGGTGTGAGGACACCAGATGGGTGAAGTGCACAGCAGCTCTGGGTCCAGTTCCATACTTAGAGATGAGTAGGGACACCAGTTCTGGAGGCACACAGGAGCACCATCTCAGGGAGATATGCAGGGCCTGGGTTTGGTGGGCACATCCTTGCACACAGCCTCACCAGAGCTGAGGGTAGGGTCGTTAAGAGGAGAATCCAACTCCAGGGATGGAAGTGCAGTGTTTGGCGTCTCTGGCTCCAGAAGATGCAGCAGCTCTGTCTTCATGCAGCTCCAGAAGCTGGGATCTGCATTAGTAAAGACCAAAGGAGTCCTTTGTGGTGGTATCTAGGGCTGTGTGATTCTTGGTAGCAAAGGCTGCTGAGGTCTCTTACTCCCCTCCCACTCCACAAAGGTAACTTGCAGTCAAGAGGATTTCTGGCAACAATGTGCCAACCTGGGGATGGGTCGATGCAGGTAGAATGCTTTCTATGTGGCCTTTCTCATTTTCTGCACTCCAAAAGTTGCTACCGCTTCCTAGCTGTACTCGAAGTATCTCCCAGAGCTCCTTGTCTATGGATAGTTGACTTTATCATTGTCTTTGTGCAGAGGTGAGGGCTCAGATCAATTATCCACCATCTTGTGGCATCACCTTTATTTCTGTGTCTAATTTTTGTGCTTTTAAAAATTATTATTATGTTTCCTGGTACACATTTTTCCACCCCTTATTTTCAAACTTATTGATATAGTTTGGATATGTTTACACCTCCAAAGTTCATATTGACATCTGATTCCCAGTGTGACAGTGTTGGGAGGTGTTTGGGTAATGGGGGCAGATCCCTCATGAATAGATTAATGCCCTCCCTGGGTGGGGAGGGGTTAGTGAGTGACTTGCTCTATTAGTTCCCATGTTTAAAGGACTCCTCTGTCTCTCTCTTGCTTCCTGTCACCATATGATCTGCTTGTATCTGCTGGCTACTCTGCAATTTTCCACCATGAGTAGAAGCAGCCTGAGGCCCATACCAGGTGCAGCTGTCTCAGGATTCTGAGCCAAATAAACCTCTTTTCTTTATAAATTACACAGTCTCAGATATTTTATAATAGCAACACAAAAATGGCCTAATACAGAAAATTGATATGAGAAGTGGGGTGTTGCTATACAGATACCTGAAAATGTGGAAGTGGCTTTGGAATTGATTAATGGGCAAAGACAGGAGGAGTTTGGAGTACTCAGAAAAAGACAAAAAGACAAGGGAGAGTTTGGAATTTCTTTAGAGATTAGTTAAATGCAACTAGAATGCTGATAGAAACATAGACAGTAAAGGCCATGCTGAGGTCTCAGATAGAAGTAAGAAAATTATTTGAATTGGACAAAATATCACTCTTGAAATACCATAGCAAGGAACTTGGCTGCATTGTGTTCATGCCCTAGGACTTTGTGGATGGGGGGCGCTTAAGAGTTATAAATCAGAATATTTGGTTGAAGAAATTTCTAAGCTGCAAAGCATTCAGACAGCTGCACAGCTTCTTGTAACAGCCTATTCTCAGTTATGGTGGCATAGGCATGATGTAAAGCCAGAATTTATAATTAAAAGGGAAGCAGAGCATAAAGATTTGGAAAATTTTCATCCTGGCCAAGTAGTAAAGAATGAGAGAGCATTTTCAGCAGAAAAATTCAAGGGTGCTGCAGATGGACTGGTTGCTAAAGACATTAGCATGGCTATGAGGCAGCCAGGTGCTAATAGCCAGACAATGGGGCCCTGAAGTCATTTCAGAAGTCTCTGGGGCCACCCCTCCCATCACAGTCCTAGAGGCCTGGTAGGACTGCATTGTTCTGTGACCAGGTTGCTGCTACCCTGTGCTGCATGGGGACTACTGGGATGGAATGATTGTATTATTTATGTAAGAAGGACATGAGTTTTGGGGGGCCAGGGAAAGAATGATATAGTTTGTATATGTTTGTCCCCCTAAAGCTCTTGTTGAAATCTGATCCCCAGTGTGGCAATGTTAGGAGGTTTTTAGGTCTTTGGAGTGAATCTCTCTCTTGAATAGATTAATGCCCTCCCTGTGGGAGGGGATAGTGAGAGAGTTCTCACTTTATTGGTTCCCATGAGAGATGGTTGTCAAAAGGAGCCTGGTACTTCCCGACCCTCTCTCTCTTGCTTGCCCTCTTGCTATGTAATCTTACACCCACTGGCTGCCTGACATGAGTAGAAGCAGCCTGAGGCCAGTGCAAGATACGGCTGTTCCAGAATCATGACCCAAATAGACCTCTTTTCTTTATAAATTACCCAGTCTCAGATACTCTGTTATAGAAACACAAAAATGGACTGAAACACTTTTTGTTTTGTTTCACATAGTGATAAGTGCTGTAAAACCCATAAAACAATGTTATCCAATAGAGAATGACACTGGTGGGCATTATGATAGCTGGAGGTGGTCAGGAAAGGACTCTCTGAGGATTCATTTTCTTTTCTGTTAAAGCCTGAATGATAATGAATGGTAATGAATGAATAAATGAGAATCTGGAGAAAGAAATTACTCTAAACTGAAGGAATAGCAACATAAAGATGCTAAGTTGGTACAAAGAAAAAGAAAATAAAGCAAAAAAAAATTATCAAGTTGGAATAAACCTGCTATGTTGATAATTACTGGAGTCATAAGTAAGGTGTTAGTTATCAAAGATGAAGTAGTCTTAACAGCATGGCGTAGTAAGCATAGGTAGGGCTTTATAGGCCAATGGAAGGAAAATGGATTTTTATTCCAAGTATAATGAAAACCCACTGGATAATTTTAATTAGAGGAGAGGCATGATCTGATTTTCATTTTTAAAAGATAACTTTGCTGTTATGTAAAATATTGATTGGAAAAGAACAAGCATGAACAAGGAGAGTAGTGAGAGAAGACTATTTCCTGACAAGGATAATTTCAGTGGAGATGAAATAAAATGGACAAATTCACAATACATTTTGTAGGTAGAGTTGACAACATTTGTCAAGAGATAGCAGTATAGATGTCCCCAAAGTGTTATTTTTTCTCTCCTTCCAGTACTTTGGGAAACAGCTGATTAAACAGTTCTAGGCTATTCCAGTGGCTCTATGTTAGTTCAATAGAAGAACAGGCTGATACCAGCTTCTGAGCTCTTGATGCTCCCTTTTTCTAACAATGCTACTTCATCTAGGAAGGTCCTATTGTTATGTAACCACTTAGGTGTTCTCTGTTCCTCTTTTTTTATAAATACACCATTACTTTTGTATAATCAGCCTAAATTGCAGTTTAATGAGAGTTTACGGGATTGTGTGCACTTCAGCACTTTTCTGGTTGAAGATTTTCCCCATATAACCTGATTTTGCTTTACATTCTGTGGTCTTAAAAGTATGTGTGGGGTTTTTTTTTTGTCTCTTTTTTGTATAAAAATATGCTGATAAAGTTAATGGTGGGGAAGGGACTGGGGAAAAAATTCCAGACAGATTCAGGCTTTTGGCTTGAGCAATGGATAGAAAAAGTGACATTAACTAGTTGAGAAATGTATACTAATTTTTTCAACGTGTTTTGTTTGGAATGAACTTAGGTATCTAAATGGAAGTGTCAAAAGTAGGCAGCTTGGTGCCTTTGTCAAAGATCACATGGCAGTAAATGTGTGGGTTGATTTCTGGATTCTCTATTCTATTCCATTGATCAGTGTGTCTGTTTTTATACCAGTACCATACTGTTTTGGTTAGTATAGCTTTGTAGTATAGCTTAAAGTAAGGTAGTGTTATGCCTCCAGCTTTATTTTTTTGCTCAGCATTGCTTTGGCTATGCGTGGTCTTTTATTATTCCATATAAATATCTGGATAGATTTTCCATTTCTGAGAAAAATGTCTTTGGAATTTTGATGGGGATTGCATTGAATTTGTATATCATTTTGGGTAGTATGGACATTTTCACTATGTTGATTCTTCCAATCCAAGAGCATGGGATATCTTTCCATCTTCTTGTATCCTCTCTAATTTCTCTCAGCAGTGGTTTGTAGTTCTCATTATAGAGATTTTTCACCTCCTTGGTTAACTCAATTCCTAAGTATTTTATTTTTTTGGTGGCTATTGTAAATGGGCAGGCTTTCTTGATTTCTCTTTCTGCATGTTCACTATTGGGGAAAAGAAATGCTATTGATTTTTGTGTGTTGATTTTGTATCCTGCTACTGTGCTGAAATCATTTATCAATTCCAAGAGGTTTTTTGTAGAGGTTTTAGGCTGTTCAATATATAGGATTAGCTATCCCACTGTTGGGAATATACCCAGAGGAATGGAAATCATCAAGTCGAAGGTATACCTGTTCCCCAATGTTCATCGCAGCACTCTTTACAATAGCCAAGAGTTGGAACCAGCCCAAATGTCCATCATCAGATGAGTGGATACGGAAAATGTGGTACATCTACACAATGGAATACTACTCAGCTATATAAACGAATGAAATACTGCCATTTGCAACAACATGGATGGACCTTGAGAGAATTATATTAAGTGAAAGAAGTCAGGCACAGAAAGAGAAATACCACATGTTCTCACTTATTGGTGGGAGCTAAAAATTAATATAAAATTCACACACACACACACACACACACACAAAAAAAAAAAAAAAAAAAAAAAAAAAACCAGGGCGGGGGGGGAAGAAGATATAACAACCACAATTACTTGAAGTTGATATGACAAGCAAACATAAAGGACATTGTTGCGGGGGGGGAGGAGGGAGGGAGGTTTAGTGATGGGCAACAATAATCAGCCACAATGTATATCGACATAATAAAATTAAAAAAAAAAACAAAAGTAGGCAGCTAAGTTGGCCATTTAGCTCAGGTGGTTAGAGTGCAGCCTTGAAACACCAAAGTCAAGGGTTCAGATCCAGGTACTGGCCAACGCAAGGAAAAGAAAAAAGAAAAGAAAAGTATTCAGCTAGTTAGACAGGCCGAGATCCAGAGATAAGCACAGCTGGAATTACAAATTTAGGATTTTCCCTTCTTCCCCTCAGCAAAAGCTACTAGAACCAACCTAATGCAGTCTTTCTTTTAGGAGAAGTCATAAAAAAAGCTCACAAAGAGCTACCCCTTTACAGCAAATGTCTCAGCTCCAGATAATTCTAGACTATAAAATGATATGATATAAAATAAAATAAAACTTTTCAAATTATTTTATGGAGCAAACAGCATTAAAAACAAAATCTAATTTGGTTAGCACGCACACGCACACACACACACACAAAACCAAAAAATTTAATTAAGGTACATAAAAGAAACCAGCAGTACACTGAAATAATAGTACATTATGGCAAAATGTAATGTAGTATTACATGTGATCAAGAGGAAATATCTTGAATCCAGACTCTTGGGGTTTGAATCCCTGCTTCACCACCTATGAGGTATGGAACCCTAGGCCTGTTGTTTAACTTTCAGGTGCCTCAGTTTCCTTTACCATAAACTGAATGTAATAACAGTATCCATACCTACGAAGAAGAGATAATAATAGTGTCTAACTCATAGGATTGTTCTAAAGATAAAATGAACTAATTAGCATACATCCTTAGAAAAATGTGTGACACATAGTAAACATTCAATACATGCTAGCTACTACTCCCATAATACAAGAATAGTTCTGAATTTTTAAATTTATTAATAAATTTTATGTAAGTAGATAAAAAGAAATTACATGCCTTTCTCCCCAGCTGCTGAAAACGATACATGATAAAATGTTACACCCATTCCTCATTTAAAATACCCAATTAAATAGGATTAGATAAATAACTCCTTAACATTTTAAAAATTAGTGTATCTCAACAAAAAAATCTAGTATGTTTTATAGGGGAAAATGAGAAACTCATTAAATAATATAACAAAACAATCACTATAACCATTATTGTTTAAATTTTTCCATGTACTGAACAACATAATTAAAAGGAGAAAATTGAAAGATATAAAAATTGGGAAGGAAGACATAGAATGATAATAATTTCCAGATGACATAAGAGAATGCTTGGAAAACCCAGAAGAATCCACTGAAAACTATTACATACCTTAAAAGGATTTCATAACACGTCTGGTTCAAATTGATCATTATCTTAGCTACATAGAAATAAAAGTCAATTAATAATGTAATGAAAGAAGAGACATTATTTTCAATAGCAAAATTATAAGAAATTTCAAAGAATGAATTTAAAGAATGCAAAATTTATAGAAAAATGAACTTCTGGTACAGGCAAGATGGCATAGACTTGCTTCTCCCTACTCTTCCCCCTTAAGTACAACTTTAAACTGTGAAAATAACCCAAGAAGCAACCAAAGAACTCTGAAACATGGTGAGAGGAAGGCACACGTGTTTGGGGCCCCAGGACTGGAGGAAAAGCATAGTAGCAGGGCATCTAACCTCCCCCTACCCAACAGAAAAAAGTCACCCAGGCCCAGTGTTTCCTGACCCTTAGCCTAGCAAAAGAAGGCAGCCCAGGTAGGCTCATTTTTATCCCAGATTGCACCAGAGTCCTTCCCACAACACCAGTGAGCCCAGCACCACCAGCAAGGGGAACCGATTTCAGAACCTTGCTAACAATAAGAGGCCAGGGAAAGAGCTTTTCCTTCCCGCAGTGCCTCCAATTCCTCTTTTCCACAGAGAGATACCTGGGCAACTGTGTTGCACCCACACTAGTAACCTGGTCCAGGAAGTCTCTTTGTCCTTGTTGGCCAGAGATTTTCCTCCCTCACCAGAAATACCTGGGCAACTGGCTGGCACTGGCAAGAGAGAAGTCACCAACAAAACATGCTCTGGAAGCCTCTTTAATTCTGTGGGACTGATACTTTCATCCCCTGCCAAGAGACACAGGGCCATGTTGAAGTGGGGTGTGGTGGGTGTGGGGGTAACAGCAGGGGGATTCTGACATAACTAGCCCTGGGTCAGGAAAGATCCTCCATTCTACACATGTAGGGGGCATATGATCCTAGCAAGCACTTGGTCAGAGAAGCCTCTTTGTCCCTTTAGGCTGAGTCTTCCCTCCCCTTGGGCAACCCCGCTTGGAGAAACTCTTATAAGGACACAGGTAGCACCAGCAGGGACCAGTGGGAGACCCAACAGCATCAGGAAAACCAAGCAGACCAAAATAACACTGCAAATGCTCCAAAAATTAAACTGTCACTGGAACCACAGTTCACAATAGCAGGTCAGGAAAACTGGACAACTATCTGCTAAATTAAAAGATTTGAATATAACCCAGTGTCTTCTAACATAATAGACAATTATCCAGAATATAAAACAAAAATTAATAACAAAAAGACAACAGGAAAACCTCTGGATATGAAAATTAAGCAATACACTTCTAAAGAATCCATGGGTCAAAGACCAAGTCTCAAAAGAAATAAAAGAATAGATACAAAGGAATGAAAATAAATGCACAACATATAATGTGTGAATACAACTAAAACAGTGCTGAAAGAGAAATTTATAGCATTAAATGGGTTTATTGGAAAGGAAGAAACATCTCAAACTAATAATCTGAGTTCCTACCTCAAGAAACTAGAAATAGAATAGAAAAATAAATTCAAACAAGCTAAAAGAAAAAAAACCTTAAGAGCAGAAGTCGAAGTTGAAAATAGAAAAATCATAGAGAAAATCAATGTAATGAACCAGGTTCTGTAAAAAAAAATCAGTATACAATTGAAAGGAGAGGAGTCACAAATCACCAATATCAGAAATGAGATAGAGGTTATCTCCACAGATTCTGCAGCTGTTTCATAAGGAAACAGTATGAGCATCTTTACTCTCATAAATTCAACAACTTGAAAGAAATGAACCAATTTCTTAGAAAACTTAAAAGTACCAAAACTCAGCTAGATAATCTGAATAATCCTATAATTATTAGATAGATAATAATTAAAATAGGAGTTTAGCTATTAAATAAGTAAAATTCACAATTTAAAAACTCCTGAAAAAGAAATCTCCAGGTCCAGATGGCTTCACTTGAGAATTCTCTCAAACACTTAAGGAAGAGTTTGCACCAAGTTTATAAAATCTCTTTCAGAAAATAGAAGAGGAGAGAATGCTTAACTCATTTTATAAAACCAGTATTACTCTGATGCCCCAATCAGACAAAGGCAGGAGAAATAGAAAGATACAGACTGATATCTCTCATGAACTTAGATGCAAAAATCCTCAACAAAATATTAGCAAACCAAGTCCAACAATGTGTAAAAAGAATTACACACCATGACCAATTTGGATTTATCCCAGGAGTGCAAAGCTAGATCAATACTCAGAAATCAAGCAATACTATCCACCGTATTAATAGGCTAAATGAGAAAGATCATATGGTTATATCAATTGACACAGAACAAAGATTTAACAAAACCCAATGCCCATTCATGACAGTGAGATAAAAATAAAGGGGAATTATCTCAATTTGATAAAGAGCATATAGAAAAATCCTACAGCTAGCATCATACTTATTTAACATAGTACTGAAAGTTCTAGCCACTGCAATCAGAAAAAAAAATTTTAAAAGGCACATATATCAAAAAAGAAGAAATAAAACTGTTTTTATTTACAGATGATTTGATTATCTGCATAGAAAAATCTGAAGATATCTATAAAAGCAAACAAAACTCCTAGATAAGTAATTTAAGCAAGGTCACAACATACAATATCAACAAATGAAAATCAATTACATTTCTATGTGCTAACAACAAACATGAGGAAATCAAAATTAAAAACAGTATTATTATTTGCAATTCTCCAAAAAAATGAAATAATACTTAGGTATACCCTTAACAAAACATGTATAATATTTGTTTACTGAAAATTTAAAAACGCTCATAAAAAAATCAAAGAAGACCTAAATAAATAAAGAGACATACCATATTCATGGATTGGAAGTCTCAATACAGTAAAGATGTCAATTCTTCAAATTGATATGTAGATTTAATGCCATTCCTATCAAAATCTAAGCAATAGTTTTGTAAACATATTAGAGTACTTTTGTAGACATATGAGGGTACTACAAAATAGTTTTGTAGATATACTTTGATAGGTAATTGCAATTCTTATCAAAATCCAAGCAATAGTTTTGTAGACATATGAGGAAAAAATAGAACTAAAAGATAATACGAATCTTTCCTGAACTTTTTAAAGACCCCTCATAGACAGACTTATTCTAAAATTTACATGAAAAATCACAGGCCTTACAATAACTAAAATAATTTTGACAAAAAAGAATAAAGTGAGAAACATCACTACTTAAGCCTTATTATATACCTACATGAATTAAGAGAGGATAGTATTGGTGGAATAATAGGCACATAGATTACTGGAACAAAATAAAAACCGAAAACAGATGCACAGAAAAATGCTCAGAGGTGCGAATGCAATTCAATGGAGGATGATAATATTTTATAAAGATTGGGCTAAAGCAGTTGGACATTTATAAATAAAAATTGAACTTTGTCCTAAATTTACATCTTATACAAAACTAATTCAAAATGAATTGTGGACTTAAATATAAAACATAAAACTAAAATTTTAGAAACATTTTACAGAAAAATGTAAAAATGCTTGATTCAAAAGGAGACTTGAACCAATGGCAACTAATACCATGTTTTATCTTTTATTTTTTTATTTTCCACTTATTTTTAAAATTAATATTATTATTTTTTTACATTCAATGATTTTGCTGAGGAGTTGGGAGGGAGGGGGAGAGGGGAAAGGGGAAGTAAATGATACGGAAGAAGGAGGAAGGAGGAGGGTGGGATTGAGGCCTGTGGCACCCTCCTCATTCCCACAGGGGAGGCCAGGGGGCTTCCAGCGGTGGCTTGGTCATTGCTGGGCTAGGTGCAGATGTCGTGGGGTGTGGCAAAAGCCCTTGCCCCCACCACCCCAGTTCAGGAGAGCCTAGGATGCTTCCTGCAGTGCCTCGGTGGTCATCGCTGGGCTGGTTGCAGGTGTCAAAGGTCATGGCTGAGGACCAAGGCCCTCCACTGCACCAGCTCAGAAGCGCATGGAGCACTTCCTGCAACGGCTTGGTGGTCATTGCTGGGGTGGGTGCACATGTCTGGGTGGTGTGGCCAAGGCCTGAGGCCCCCTGTCTAGTTGTGGGTACCTTGTCTTTCCTTTCAGTTCTGTGTTGGATTATTTGCTGTTCCCACCACTTAAACTCTGAGCTGGAACTAATTTGTTATCCTTTGCTTACTCTAAAATGGAGGAACTTCTTGTGGGGACCAGTACTTGAGCTCTGTGGTTGACTGAAATTGTTGCTTTGCTGCTGACTCCCCGAGGAAGGCTTTTTGTGCACCTCACATTTTAATGGTTGACTTTATAGGTAATTCCAGATCTATTAAGATCCAGTGCACCTGGGTAATGTAGAAACTATGGTCTGGGCCTTAGGCTTTTTATCAAACTGCACCCCATGAAATTCTATATTCCTGACCAGTCTCCTCTGAGTGGTCCTACACTGATTGGGGAGCAGATCAGCTGTCCTTACTGTGTCCCAGTGTTTACCTGGTGGCCCGTCTCCCCCACTACCCATGCTCCAAACACTTCCCATGGGCCAGGCATGTGCTGGTCCCTTGTGATGACTCACTGGCCTCTGAGTGGCTACTTTTTTTTTAGTTGTTGTATCTCCTCCCTTCTATGTGGGTCCATGGGAACCCATTAGTGGTCTTGCTGGCATGGGGGCCACCAAGGAACTCTTCTCCCCTGCTGCCTCCAAGCAATTTCATCCAAAAGGCACAGCTGTGGCTTTTGCCAGCTCCTGCTCCTTATGCTCAGCATCTCCAGCCTGGAAATGGCCAGTATTTGAAATGTTCTGAGCAGTTTTTTTTTCTCTCATTGTGGCTTCTTCTGCCTTCATGCACTCCATAGTTCTCTCCTCCTCTTCCCCTGAGCTCTAGTGGCCCCAGCTTGGCTGCCATTGCTATTTTATAGTTGTAAACTAGTTGATTTGGGGGAGAGAGTGATGCTGGGGACCATCTATTCTGCCATCTTGACCAGAAGTCTAATACTATGTTTTAAAATAGGGAGACTCAAGATCGTTAAGATGTCAAATTTTCATAAATTAATTTATAAATGAAATGGGATCATAATAAAATACCACCAGAGTTTAGTTTGTTTACATGTGAGTAACTGTCATGAGAAGAGGTAAATATTAAACAAGCTGCTTCTAAAATTTATATGAAAAATGTAAATGAGCAAAAATATTCAAAAAGTTCTGAGGAATAGAGACAGATAACAAACTCTATTTGATGATAAAGCTTTAAAAACTGATAAGTAATGTCATTGACACATGGAATAAGTATATAAATGTGATGAAACATAAATTCCATGAGTATACAAAAATTCTCTAGAGAATATAGTATATAATATTACTATCATTTTTATTTGGAATGGAAAAGAATGGTTTTTAAAAAATATCACTGAAAAAATGCCATTTAAAAAAAAGGGTTGAGTCCTAAGAAATAAAATTTAGAAGCAAATAGGAACCAATGGTGCAAAAATCAACTGAAATAAGTCTGAGTTTAAAATTAAAAGTACTAGAGAATGCTTTAAGTTTTCTGGATACAAATAGGACATTTTATAGAAAGAAGAAAGAGGGGGCAGATGAAGTCTCTCAGTTTGCTGACGTGCTTAAATTGCCCAGTTTATAGAAGAGCTGGGAAGCAAGGGACAAATGACCTTAAATGTGCCAATTTTTTATTTGGTGTTTCTAAACTTAAGCCTTTCCTTGGAGAAGATGAGAATATTCCAAATACACAGATCCAGGCTGGCAAGGCCAAAAAACTAGTTGCTTGCCAAAAGGCACACAAATTGATTTGTCTCTACAAGTGGATTTATATTGGTGTGAAACAAGCATAAAGAGAGTGTTTTATATGAGAATGAGCATGAGGGTAGAGGTGCTGCTTGGCAGCCCACTGGCACTGCTTGCTGCTTTCACTATAGACCTTTGCTTATCCCTCTTCAATTTTTAAGCAAGGCTCATAAGAATCTTGCTCTACCCAATGGCTGCATTGGCCATTCTGCAGAGCTGGGCCTGTGTAAGAAGTAGAAGAGGCCCCTAGGAGGAGGTAAAAACTTCACCCAACATGTAAGAGAGAGATGCTAGGGCAGACATAAATATTCTCCAATCTAGAGAAGTGAATATTCCATCCCTCATAGAGACTTGCCTATTATGGGAGAGCCATACTTTTTAAATAAAATTTTCTATTCTGGGGAAATCGATTTACGATATGGGTTTTTCTTTTTTGAATTACCAAATGAAAAGTAAATGTTTTAAAATTTCCTCAAAAAATATACTCTAGGAAGAAATATTGCGGAATGATGTTATAAGATAGTAATCTACTGCTTCCCCTCTTTTTAAAATTGTTATTCTTATTCTACATTGTGCCAAAGGATATTCATTTGCCCCAGGGAAGGAGAAACCCAAAAGAATTTTTTTTAAAGTAAATTGAATTTGAAAAAGTTTTTTTTTTTTTCAAACTCATAACTAAGCCATTTGTATTGAAAGCTGAATTAGTTTTTAAGTTTTGCAAACTTTTCTAGGGAGGAAAACCTCTTTTAGATTTTAAAGAATGATTGTGAATATCAAAAGCCTAAGCACTAAAGTATTTTGTATGTGAAATGTATAATGTAAACTATATAGCTGGGAAGAATTCAGGTTTTTCTACCAAAATAAAATAAAACCATTCTGCCTTTGGGGGAGACAACACCACAGTTAGATGGATATTGTGGAAAGTCTACTCTTGCTCCTACACCAGCTAAACCCCAATGTAGGGAACAAAGGAAGGAAACTGATAAAAGAAAAGAGATTATGCCCCTCATTTCCCAGAAAAGACTTTTAAAAAATGCTTGAATCCTTGTAGAGCAGAAATGGCTGAGTAAGGCATCAGGTAGATGGCTTGGTTACTTACCCCTTACCAAGTCCTATTCACTCCACTATGGCAACAAGGGTGCAGTCGAATGTCCAGGTGCCCTTAAGAAGTCGCTGAGAGAGGGTCAGTGGACCTAGAATAGCTTCAAGGTAGTTAGAAGAAAGATATGAAGAGCAGGGACCTCACTGATTAAAGAACATAAGACCAAAGTCATTTCAATAGGTGCCAACAAGGATGACCATTGGGGGTCATGTATCTCCATAGAATCGAACATGGGGAGCTGGAAATGACCATGAATCAGGTTCCTCTTCCTACATGTTAAGAAAACTAAAAGCCTTGACCAGCACTTGATTCACCCCAAGGATAATCGAGAAGAGGTGGAAGAAAGAGGAGGAGCAGAACCTTGAACTTTATCGTTTTTACTCAGAGCATGACTTATCAATATTTAATTGCCAGCAAGCAGATTGGCAGCTCAGAATTACATAGTAGGTTGAGTTGCAGAACTTTATTAAAGTTAGCTTTTTATGCACCTACATGCATAAAATTCACAATCAGTTCACACACAATGAGAATACTGTGTACTCATATATTTCTTGTGCATCTTCTTGTAAATATCTCAATATAATAATTTTGATTTGCTCAGTAATTGCAACTGTTAATCATTATAGTTTTATTCATCACCTATTTTGTCTCACAAATCGAGTCTACTTTGATTTTTTTGAGGTGAGAAACAGTAGTCTTTTAGTATTCCATTCTAACTCAAGTTGCTTTACCCATATCAAAATTTTACATCAAAGTCCCTTGCTATCGACTTTGTTCAGGTTTTCAGGAGTCATGAAATTACCTAATTTTTCAGGAAGGTGCTATGTTGGCTTTTTCATATTTCCATTTAATTTTCTTTCCTTGCCTTTGTGAATTGGCTTACAAAGGGAAGGAGAGAACCCAATCTGAAGGACTTTTTCTAAATTATTCTTGCTCTTCTTGACCCTTACCTGTCCTTCTGCCTTCCCCTTCCCCTACTCTGCTGTCACTGGAGGCTCCAATCTGGACCTGTTCCTACTTTTTTTTCCTTAGCTAGTTTTATAGCATGTTTTTGGCAGTCTGTTTCCTGAGCAGCCTCCTCTTTCTTTGAGCTTGTTGTTCATCTTGTCCATGAGAAAGGAACCCTTTTCAGTCCCACAAAGCCTTCTCCTTCATGTGGCTTATCTTCAGGCAGAAGAAGTGAAGAATCAGACCAAGTTCCCTGAACTCTGTTCACATGGCCAGAGTCCCATCGCTTTTGAATGCTGATTAGGAGTCTTCTCCACTCAACTCCCCTACTACTGTCCACCTCCACCCCTAGTTCCCTTTCATTTGGAGTCCCACCTGTCGGTTACAGGAAATGTACAGTGGGGTTCTAGAAAGATCTTAGCTCATTTCAGACCCATTTCTTAAAGGATATCTATATTTTTGTTTTGCTCTTGTCTTATTACAAACCAAGCCAATTATATTTCTGCAGATATCCTTTCCAGTAACCACTTGTTCAAGCATTCAATTTATGTTAAAAGAAGATTCAGTTGAGTGATGCTTGTAATGTGGTTTATACTTCAGCAAAATGGACTGGGTCCTTAACCTTAAGCTTGATTTGAACACTATATCGCACTTTGACCTTGTAATTGTCTCTAAGAGTAGAGCCAACGTGTGTGTCTGTGTGTAGGTCTGTCAAGTGACCTATGTTTTTATTATGTTAACAAGAGGTTGAGAAAGGGAGACTCAATTATTAGAGGCTAGCTCCCAGCTTCACTTTTGCCCTGGCCCTGGCTGTGATTTAAGAGACTTGACTGGCTACATGAAACTCTGGCTCTATAACTTTACCTACAAGCTTCCATCTAGAATGTATACACAAATATTGGGGTAGGGATTATCATCTTAGGAAATGAATTTCCTATCTACCACTCTACACAGAGCATTCTGGACTTCTTTATTTCTCAGACTGTAGACCACAGAGTTCAGCAAAGGTGTTATAATAGTGTAGATTACCGAGATTAAATGATCCTGATCTTTGGTGTTCTCTGATTTGGGCTTAAAGTAGGCAATGGAGGCACAGCCCTAGTGGACAATGACCACAGTGAGGTGGGAGGTGCATGTGGCAAAGGTGTTTCGGCCTTCAGCTGAAGCAATCTTGAGAATTGTGGAAATAATGAGAACATACGTGATGAAGAGGAAGGTGGCAGGGGCTGTGAGCACCAGGAGGCTGATAACTAAGGTCAGAATACCATTGATGATTGGGACAGGGCAGGCCAGGCCCAACACAGGTCGAACATCATAGAAGAAATGCTCAGTCAGTGAGTTGTAGAAGGGCAGTCTGAAAATGACCACAGCCTGAACCAGTGAGAGTGAAAATCTTGTGGCACAGACCAAGGATGCCAGCGTGGCATAGATCCTCCAATTTATGAAGATTGAGTAGGGAAGGGGGTTTCAGAGGGCCACATAGCAATCATACCCCATTACTGCTAGCAGGAGGCAGTTGGTAATGGCAAAGCCAAGGATAAAGAAGAGCTGGGTTCCACAGCCCTCCAGGGAGATGGACAGGTTCAGGCCTGCAAGGCTAGAAAGCATGCATGGGATAATGACCAGGGTGTAGAAAGTCTCTGAAGTGGAGAGGACACTTAAAAAGAAAGACGTGGGGGTGTGAAGGTGATGGTCAGTGCAGATAATAATCACAATGATCACATTGCTCTTCAGTGTTAGGATGTACGGGGTGAGAAAGACCACAAAGAGTGTCCCCCGATGTTCTTAAAAACTGCAGAAATCCTGGAAAACAAACTCTCTTATCTCTGTGTGGTTGGTTCTCTTCATTGAGTATCTCAGATCTGAAAGATGAAGAGAAGGTCAATACCACCTCTTTGCACCAGAAGCTGCCCTGACCTGGAGCAAAGATGCACTACAGCACAGACCAGTTCAAAACTCAATGAACTAAGTTTCTTCTTCAGGGACATGGCAGTCTATGTCCTTGGCCCACAAATAAAGATACCCCAAATTTGAGCAACATTATTTAAAGTTTGATGTAAAACTTAAAAAAAAAAAAAAGTTGGTGTACTTTTCAAGTACACCTAGGCTATTTTATTTATTTATTTATTTATTTATTTATTCATTCATTCATTCATTCATTCATTTATTGTTGATGGGATAAATTTTTAATTTGGATAACAATAAGAGAACAAATGAGAAAAGGAGGATTTGGAGTTATGTAGTAACAAAACTTTATACACTATTTAAAATAAGTTGATATTAATCAGTACACAATTTTTATAAGGGAAAATGTTAATTTTAATCAAATGAACACGTATGGTCCATGAAGATGATCTCAAAAATTTCTTAAAACTAACTTTTTAAAAATATAACCACATTCCCAGACCATTTAGTGTGATTAAATTAGAAATTTTCACAAATAATGGGAACTTGACAAATTGCAAATGTTTGATAATCTAAGCCACAGTTCAAAGAGAACTAAACAATAATAAAAGAATCATGTACCAGAACATCTACAATGCCTTTAGAACATCATTAGAGAGAAATTTATAGTTTAAATGGCTTGTTTGTTAGAAAAGAAGAGGGTGAAAATTAATGAGTTGGGCATCTATCCTAAGTAGTTAGAAAAACAAGACCAAAAAGAAAGTAGAAGAAAAATAAAAAACTAATAGATGATGAAACAGATGCTAATAATATTTCAAAAAGGATAAAATAGAGAAGATCCACAAACATAAAAGTTAATAAACCTTAGGTAAATTGGTAGTGAAATTGAACCAAAACACGTGAGAGCATACATGAACTCTATTATAAATTAATAAACACAAAAACAGAGGATTAGATCCAAAAAGATGAAAAGTAACATTATGAACAAATTTATTCCAATACATTTTTTAATTTCAGTGAAATGGATACATTTATAGAGAACAATCACTTACCAATATTGAACCAAGAATTAGAAAACATAGGAAGCCATATAACTATTTTAAGAAAAAAAGACAGTTGTTAAAAACTATAAATAAACCTCCAGGCCAATACAATTTTACCAGTATGCATTATAAAACATTCAAGGTTAAAATTAATTCCAATATTATACAAACTATTTTACGTAATAGAAAAAAATAAAATATCCTACACTCCTTTTCTGAAGCTAGAATTATCTTGACTCAACTTAAAAGGCCAATCTCACTCACCAATATAGATCTAAAATTCTTAAACAAAATATTATCAAACCAAATTCAGCGGTATATAAAATGGATACATAACCAAGTTAGTTTTATTTCGGAATGCAAGTTTTTTTTAACATTAAAACATTCCAGTTATATATTTCGTCAAATAAACTATTTAACCGAAAAAGGCATATGATTATTTCAATAACTGCCAAAAGAGCATTTTTTAAATTCAAGATTTGAGAAGAATCCTTAGTAAACTAGGAATAAAAGATTTTCTTTAAGTTGATAAAGCATGCATACAGCAATTCTGTAGCCAACATCATACTTAGTAGTAAAATATTGAAGGATTCGCTTTAAGATTAAAAACAAGATAACGGTGACTGCTTTAGCCATCTCTCTTTAATATTGTATTGAAGATTCTAGCCAGTCCATTAAGGCAACGAAAGAAATTAAAGGTGTAAGGATTGAGAAGGAAAAAATAAAACTGAAATTCTTTACAGATGATGTGATTGTATACAAAGGAAATCCAAAAGAAACTACTGGTAAATTATTAGAATTAATAAGAGAGTTTAGCAAGCTTTCTGGTACAAAGTGTATACATACAAATTTATGGCATTTCCGTTCCTCAACAAACTGACATCAAATTAAATTTAGAGGGGCTACCATTTATAATAGCTTCAAAAACATAAAGTACCCACAAATAAAGAATATGGAGAAAATTATAAAACCTTAATGAAGAATACTGAAGAAGACAAATATGGTTATGCTTATGAACTGGAAGATCTAATGTTATGAAGATTCCAGTTAATCCAAAATTGATCTATGGATTCAATGCAATTCAATCAGAACCCCACATGTACTGTTTTTGATCATTTGTTTGCTGGATTGAAAACTAATACTTAAATTTATATGGTAGTACAAAGATCCAAGAAAAGCCAAGCACTCTTGAAGAAGAGAAACAAAAGGAGAGCATTCATTTTTCAAATATCATTGCTTATCATAAGGCTATAGTTATTAAGAAGATGTGTATTTACACAGGGATAAGCAATCACACCAACAGAAAAAAAAATGGAGTTCTGAATATTAAAATTCTTCACAATAGAGCTGGTATTGCAGATTGGTGGAAAACACAGACTAATCAATTCATTTTCCTGAAATAGTTGGTGATTCATAGGGTGAAAAATTAGATTAACTTGTATCATAAAAAAGTCTATCACAAATGGATTAAATACCTTAAAAAATTTAAACAAGGTACAAAACATAAAAGGAAATAATAATTTCTATCACATAAAATTAACTTCTATGTTTAAAGATAAATCACAAAAAAAGAAAAAAAAAAACAAGGCAGAAAGAGGAAAAAGATATTTGCAGCAAATATAACACATAAAATACTAGTATCTTGAGTACCTAATGGATTCTGAAAATCAAAAAGAAAGTCATCAATTTGATATGATGATAGATAAGAGAAATGAATAGGAATTTCATAAGAGAGGAAGCACAAATGACATATCAATATCATTAGTAGCCAGGAAAAAATAAGATCACAAACCACGAATTAAAATCACAGACCATTTCACACCCATTAGACTGCAAAAAAATGAAAACTATCACAGACATAGAGTAATGGAAACTCCAGTTCCCTACTGGAGGGAAAGTGAATTGACACAATCATTTTGGAAAACAGTTTGACATTACCTGCGAAAGTTGAAAACTAGTACGTCCTAAGAACCAGCAATTCCATCATTAGATATCCAATCCAGAAAAACTAAAAAGACAAATACAAGAACTTTATAGTGGCTTTGTTTATTAAAAAAAAAGGGGGGGAAGGGGTGGTGGAAATGAAACAAACCAAATATTCTTTAGAAGTAGAAAGAATATTTAAATTGAAGTAAACTCACAGTGAAGTATTATAGAGCATTGAATAAATTAATATAGAGCAAGGTGGGCAAACTACAGCCTACAGCTCAGTCATCTGTTTTTATAAATAAAGTTTTATTGAAACATAATCACATCCGTTTGTTTACGTATTGTGTGTGGCTGCTTTCGCATTACGACAGTAGGGTTGGGTAGTTGCAACAGAGACTGCATGGTCTGTAAAGACTAAATAAAATGTTTACTAACTGGTCCTATACAGAAAAAGTTTGCTGACTTCTGTTAAAAAATCATTAAAGGGACTAATTACATTTTTACAAATCAACATGGATGGATTTCAAACTTACTATATTTAATAATAGAAGCAAATAATATATATGTAAATATATTTGCGTGTGTGTGAGTGTTTATTCAAGATTAAATAATGCATTGTTTAGGAAAATCTAGTTTTTAATAAAATATGGAAATGCTTTAATCTAAAATTTATAATACTGACTATTTGGCATATATCTGAAGTATTTGAAAGGAGAATGTATAAGGCTTCTAGACTTATGTTAATGTTCTACTTCTTAGCCTGGCTAGAACATATCTAGGTGTTTATTTATTAGTCTTCTTAAAATGTACATTTTTTTACACTCTTTTAAATATATACCATATTTTACAATAAAATTATTAATGTTATATATCTAGAAAACTATTAGTGATATTGTTAAATGGAAGAGAGATTATAAAACATTGAAGGCCATATGATCCCAATACTGTAAAGAAAACAAAGATATATATCCATGTAAATGTGAATATGTAGTCATAGAAAAAAGACTATAAGAATTCACAAATGAATATATGTGATGTGTGGAAAGAAACTAATACAATATTATTGTAAAAATGTGTATTTTCAGTTTAAAAATTATGCATATGAAAGTTTTATAATTTAGTAGGAAATAAGTGAAAACGCAGAGCATGATATAGTATATATGGAGTGATCTCAATTACATGAAAATGTGCATAGAAAAAAGGCTGAATGGAAATCATCAAAATATTAGAACATGATTCTACATGGTATAATTATGGTAAATTTCTACTGTCTACTGAATTTTCCAACGTGTTCATGATGAATATGTATTACTTATGCAATGGGAGAGAGATGGGTTCAATTTTTTTTCAAGGCTCCTTTGAGTCCATTCTCACAACCATCTTTCCATCTAGATATTTCTCTCATCTTGGTTCTCTTGGCATTTCATTCATTCTATGACAGCACTTGTCACATTCAACTGAAATTATTTATTATCTGACTTTTCAACTGCATTCTAAGCTTTTGATAACAGAAGTCATACTCAATTCCACACCCTCAGAACCTAGTCCAATTTTTGCTTAAGTGATAAGTATGTGTTAAATAAACCAATGAATAAAGAAATGTTCCTGAGGTACTTCTAGTCTGAAGGAGGAGACCCGCAGCACTGCCAGATACACACAGAAGCACTGCCTTGGGCACACAGAAACCAAGACAAAGCATTTAAGTAAGAATCTAGGCTACAGAGCTACAGGGCAGTGAGAGGTAGAGAAAATGGTCTCTTCCTTTAGGGACATTGCCAACATATAGAGCATATGAAACACCCAAGCAAGAGAGAGACAGAAAAACTGGCATACAAATAGATAGGAAAGGATAAAGTCTACAGAGCTCATTAAGTTGCAGAACTTGAGAGTCTGCTAGAGAGAAAAGACATTGAAGGACAATATAGGAAAAGATAGATGGATGAAACTAAATGTTGGCAAACCATTATCATGAAGAAGGGACACAGATGATTAATCTTGACTTCTAGTTTTCTAATCCTCATTCTTAGTTTTGGTGAACAGCTCTTTTTTCTATAAAGATGGTAGAAACTTATATAACTTTTTTTTTTTTTGGAATTTTGCAGTTTCCTTTATTCTTCAAATATCTGCTACTCAAAAATAACTATGTAGTAGAAATGTGAGGAAATCTAATTCCAAAAAGGATAAAGGAGTTGCCCAATATTATGTTAAGTTCATGGTCAAGCTAGCTTGGAAACCCATCTGTCTTGACCTTGTACCCTGAGTTCTTTGCTACTGAAAAATCTCAATACTGGAAGAAGAAATTCATTCTATTTCAAGTGAGATACTGATACATGTAACACTGATACTTGGAAGTAAGTAAACCTTCTTTAGGAAGACATTTTTAAAAACAGAGGAAATCACTTTATCTTGCTCTGGGGTTGGTTTTGATGTCTCTGTGAAGAGAAAGGGACATGGACCTGATAAGAGTTACCCAGTTTCCTTTTAGTTCCTAACATAGCTACTAACAACTGGTGAGATGGCGAGGCTCGAGAGCCTCAGAGGAAAATGATGTTCCCTTTACTTGTTTTCTCCTGCTGCAAGTCTAGCTTGTATCTAAGTAGAATACTTAACTCCAGCCCAGTTCACATCCTCATTACACACTTATATTATACCAAGCACATTTTTCTGAAAGTAGTGATCTGGATGCCTCCATGTTACATTGATGAATAAGGGCAGGGCAAATAATCTGACACACAAGTGAGCATACTAAATAAGGGGAATCAAAGTAGCATACAGACCTTAAAAGCTGATGGAACAATGAAGTTGGTCCTTATACTCCAAATGGCTGAAGTAGTTAAAAAACAAAACGCAGAAACTAACATTTGTATAAAATATATTATATGCTAGCCTATTTAGATAGGCTATAGATTTTAAACTTTAGCAATTACTTTGCAAGGAAATAAAATACTCCTATTTTCTAGATGGAGAATTTGAGGCCCAGTGGGATAAGCTACTTGTCAGACTTATATTTAGTAATTGGCAAAGACAGATATGAAGGACAGGTATGTTGGACTCCAAATCCCATACATTTCCATTGAATCAAAACTCTACTGAATAAATATTCAGGCAAGGTGCCCAGGTGAGTGGGAAAAGAGACAACAGCTATAGGAAAACTACCTAACTCTCAGCCTTATTGACTCAAAAGATACCAGGGACCTTAGTAGTAGATTATAATTCTGGGATTATAAGATTGTCTTATTTGCTCTTTCCTCCATGACTTTCAGCAGATTCTTCCATTGTTTAAAAATAAAACATGAGAATACTATATTTCCATTATTTAAAAATAAAACTTAGGAGAATACTGTACTATATAGGCAACAAGTCTCATTCAACCATCATGCAAGATACAGAGAAAGTATGAAATTTCTAATGTCAAGAAACTGAGGATGGGAAAAGGAAAAATATTAGAAAATTTAAAAGCAATTCTCTCCTCTTTTTCTACCAATAAACACTTACTTCTTGAAAACTTGGCAAAAGAGATAAGAGAAATTCTTTCACAAGCTTGTATATCTGAACTTGGAGGGAAAAAAAAAAACTGAGACAGGACTCTCTCTGAGAGGCTTGTGTGGGAAAAATTGAAAACCCTGAACCTAGAAAGTCAGCATTTCCTGAGTGTCAGAAGGAAACTCAGTGTGGTGACTAATTCTAGGCCCAGAACATTTACTCTTCTGGCATGGGAGAGTCTTCCTGCAAGTTGAAATCTCTCGAAATCCCAGATCCAGGAACTCCTGTTCACTCCTGAAAGAGAACAAGATCCATTTGCTGCAGAACTCTCTGGGACTTTCCCTTGAGAATCAATCCATGGCACAAGGGAGGGTAGAGAAAGAGTCTGAGGCTCTATCCCAGGGGCCGGATGAGGAATTTGGGCAATTATAGAACAGAACTGTTTGCCTTTGGCTACTGGCTCACAGGGGAAGCTTCCATCTTAGAAACTAAAATGTGTTCTGTTAACAAATCAATGAACCCAGAAGAAATATGCAAAATAAAATAATTATCTATTATTCTATGTCTGAGAACCATTCCTTGATTTAGTGAATTAAGAAATATTAATGAACATCTACTTATGTGCCAGGCAGTATGCTGAGTAGTGGGGGTACAAGCATGACAGAAAGTCATGGTGTTTGTTCTCACAGAGCTTATCAAGGAGGGAGGAATGCAGTGCTGTAGCGAATCCATTGTTATCTTTGTGCGAATTTTAAAAAGGAGACTCTTCTAGATATATGCAGCCCATGTGCACACTGCTTGGTGAGGAGACAGTGTACTTATACAATCAGTAAAAGGGTGTCCCTTATTTTAGATAGGTAGAGCTCTATACCAGGATGCATGTCTTCTGGGCAGGATTTTATCCCTCACTCTCTCTCTGATTAGGTGTCCTTGTGCAGTGTGCAGCCAGCCAGGCATATTTCAAACAAATAATCTTACAAATAAATACATTATTACGAAGAAAAATGAATTCTATGAGAAAAAGCTATTCAGGGTGCTATGAGAGCATGTAATAGAGGGGGCAGGTTGTGCTAGTCTGAGAAGTCTTTAAATATTTTTCTGAGGAGTGATGTTTAAGCTGAAATCTTTAAGATGTATGTATGTCAACTAGGTGAGGTTGGGGAAGAAAATTTAAGCTAGAGAGAAAAATATGAATGATAGACTTGATAAATTAACATTAACTTGTTCCAAGAAGTAAAAGAAAGCCAACTTGTGCACAGAGAGGGAGAGAGGATGTTAGAAGGTTGTGGGGAGTGAGATCATGCAGGGTATTGTACTACTTCAGGCTTATTGTAAGGCTGATATGGAGCCAGCAAAGCCTTTAAAAAGGTGAATAGCACAACCAGATGTGCATTTCCAAAGGTCTAGTTAAAATGTAAAAAATGAGTTAGAGAAGAGGAAATTTGGAAACAGAAAAGTTGATTAGGAGCTACTGCAGTTCTTCAATGGCAACATGATGGGAGCTGGGACTAGGGTGGTAGACATGGAGATGACTTTGGCTTTTTGAGACACACAAACAATTAATGATAGGCTTCCTAGGGTAATGGTTAGGGGACCTGCCTTTATCAGCCCCAGCAGTGATTCAGGCAGGAGTCATTTCTCAGAAGATATTTATCTAATAGAGAAAGAAAGTGCAGCTCTTTACAGAAATGTGAAGGGTTTGAACTGTGGTCGTCCTATTGTAGCTTGACAGGATACTGAGTTGATTCACCATAACAGAGAATCATCAAAGCCTCTCACCCAATTCCCAGATTAGAGCCTTTGAATGAAGAGGTGGCCATGTCCCCTTGAGAACAGACCCTGTGACATCACCACAAATGCATATTGAAGACTTATAAATATCAATCACCACATAAAATGAACTCTCAGTATGTTGGATCTACTGAGTCATAAAGCTTTAGTGGTGGAGATTCTTACTCTGTATCCTGGACTAACTTCAGAGCCTTCTCTTGTTTGGGGCCCTACTCAAAACTGGCAGTATCATGGATTACCCAGGAAATGTGTTGAAGTAGGTGATGTGTAAAATATTTCCAAGTGTGTCTATTTCAAATAATACTTTTGGAAATGGGGAAATAAACCGGGATATGTTTAGGAATCAAGGGACCCACTATGAAATAAGTTCAGGCCCAAATTCCATTTTTTAGTTGATCTTTATGAGCTAAATTGTGTTTGTTATTCATGGATAAGTGTCAGTTCAGAGGCAGTAACCAATAATTTTCCTGAAGTGTAGGTATATCCCTTATAATCAGTCACCCTGGTAAATGGATGCAGGTTCCTTTAGGAAAGGCTACAGAGAAAATTTATAATATGCATTTGCAGCAATGTCATAGGGTTCTAGACATGAACTGGCACCAGTCTGGGAAATGGGTGAGAGGTCATGTTCACCATTATGGTGACTAAATCAGGACTATGCTCACCAGTTCTAGAAATTTTAGAAAGCATATTACTGTGTTATATAGATCCGTTTCATTCTATTTCAGCCTTAGGAATACCATAATTAATCAGGCAGCATCAAAGAACTCAGCAAGCAAACAATTCTCATTACTACCACTACCCATTTCACGGACCACATGTACTCTTTACATCTGTTTGGTATGTGGTGCTGCTTGGTTCTTGACTCACTGGGATCTCACTCTCCCTATAGAATCAGGGAGCCATTCAGTGGCAACGTCTCACATATTCAACCACGATCTTTAGAGAACGTTAACTATTAAGATCCACTTTTGAGTCCATATTTCAGTTAACCAAATGAGCAAACTAAAAACTGCTCTGATCTTCTTGAGCAAATACACTGAGCTTGGAATCTCTGGTTAACTGCAGAATCTCTGGTTAACATCAATACATGTTGCCTTTCTGAACATCTGTGTTTCTTCCTTCTCTATTTAACAAATTTAGAATCAAGTTCTACCACATTTCCCAGGTTCCTGATGTTATGAATTAGGGGTCTTCTGGGATCTGCCACTAATTATGGATCAGGAGGCAATGAAAGAGGGTAGAGAAGACAAAACTTCTACTGACGGTAGCAGGAAGAGGCAAACAAATTCCTTTCCAAAGAAATAAATAAATAAGTCTAAAACTGAATGAAATTATCATAAACAATTGTTTTAGGACACTGGAAATTGAACAAAGGCACATAAATTTTTCCAAAAATTATGCTTAAAAAATAGTTAGAGATTCAGGTTAGAATAGCAAGAGTCTGTAGCCTTTTTGTCTGGGGGTTCTCCCAACCTTCTCCTCATTCCCTCAGTTCAGTGGGTAGAAACTTAAATTTTATCTGCTTAGAGTTGGCTGTTGCTTATAAGAATACACTGAGAAGTCAGTCTATTCTTGGGGTGGAGGTTAGGTGAAAACATGTAGCTTTCCTGTTTCAATGTGGCAAACTCATTCAGGAATGGATAGGGAAAACTCGCAGCTCTGCTACTCTGATATGATCTTTGTTCTGGGCAAGCAACAAATAAACAATAAATTTAACTGGAAGATCATGAAAATAATAGAGTCATAGACAGGCTGAGATAAGTTCACACATTTCTGGCAGCATAGAAACTTTGAATGTGCAAAGGAAACACGAGAGATCCTAACTCTCAAAAGATTTTCTAAAGTGAAATCCAAGTGAGATATGAGAACCCACTGGAGCTTTAAATGCATGCCACAACCTGCACACATGTTGATTGGCATATAGTGGAGCCTTATGGGCTTTAAGTATTTGTGTACAATCTCTGCCCAAATCATTGGCTAACCACTAAGCTATGCAGTCATAGGGAAAACCCTGGGAAGCCAGGGTTAAAAAGTAAAAATAATTAAAATACTGAGAGGACATCAGCACTAACATACCGCGGGTTCTGCATTTAAGTTGAAGAAAGTAACTAAAAAAGGAAAACACCAACAACAACACTTGGAAATATAAAACAAAATCCAAAGTTGCTACAGTGTGTTCAGTTTTCAACCAAATATGTAAAGAAAAAAAAAATGTGACTCACACTTAAGAGGAAAAAAGCTGTAAATAGAAATTGGTTCTGAATGGGCCCATATATTGGATTTAGCAAAGAGAAAAATAAATCTTATAAATATGTTCATAGAATTAAAGGAAACTATGTTAAAAAAAATTAAAAGTATAATGGCAATGATCCAAAAAATGGGGAATCTTAAATGAGAAACAGAAGCTATAAAAAAAGAAATAAACACAGATTCTAGAGTTAAAAAAATAATAACAAATAAAATTTCACTTTGATATCAATGGCAGGTATGAAATGGCAGAAGAAAGAATCAGTGAACTTGAAAGTTAATAAATAAAAATTGTTCAGTCCAAAGAAAAGAGAAAAAAAATGAAGAAAAATGAAGAGTCTCAAGATCTGGAGGACAAAGTCAAACATTATGATGTAGGTGTAGTGAGATTCTCAGTAGAAGAAGAATAAAGGAGTAGAAAAAATTTGAATAAATAATGGCTGAAAACATCCTAAATTTGATTAAAAAAAAAAAAAACATTAACTTAATAGATTGAAGAAGCTCAATGAATCCTGATGTAAAGAAAACCTTATATAGACATATGTAGATATATCAGAGCCAAACTGATAAAAGCCAAATACAAAGATAAAATCTTGAAAACAACCAGAAAAAATGGCTTACTGTGTACAGAAAAAAAAAAAAAAAAAGATATGGTTAACAGCTGATGTAACAGCAGAAGATAGTGAAATGGTATTCAGACTACTAAAAAAACCCCCAAGAACTTTTAAACAAAGTTCTTGTTTTTAAGAAAATTCTACATTTAGCATCAATATTCTTCAAAAATCAAAGCAAAATAGATGTGTATCCAGATAAATAAAGATTGAGAGAATTTGTTTTCAGCAGAACTTTCCTTCAAGAAAACTAGAGAAATCCTTCAAACTTAAAGGAAATAACAGCTGGCCGTTGCTCATATCCACAGGAAAGAATGAAAAAAAAACAGAAATTTTGCCTGTATTAGTCAGGGTTTTCCAGATAAACTGAACCAACGTGTGTGTGTGTGTGTGTGTGTGTGTGTGTGTGTGTGTGTGTGTGTGTGTGGATATACATATATAGAAAAGATTTCTTATATGAATTAGTGCACACAGTTATGGAGACTGAGAAGTCCCACGATCTGGCACCTGCAGGAGAGCTGGTGGTATAATTCAGTCTAAGTTCAAAGGCCTGAGATTTGGAGAGCCAATGTATAAATTCTGAGTCTAGAAGTCCAAGAATCAGAGGCACTGATGTCTGAGAGCAGGAGAAGATGAATGTTCCAGCTGAACCTGAGAAGGAATTCACCCTTCCTCTGTCTTTTTGTTCTTTTCAGGCCCTCAGTGGATTGTATGATGCCCACCCACATTACTGAGGGCAGTTTTCTTTATTCAGTCTATCGACTTAACCGCTAATCTCTTCCAGAAATACCTTCACAGAAATACCCAGAAATAATGTTTTACTAGTTATCTGGGCATCCCTTAGCCCAGTCAAGTTGACACATAAAATTAACTATCACACTACCTATGTAACATAGGTAGGTAATTATACAGAAATGTGTGTGTATCTACATTTTATTTTATTCACTTAATTTCATTTAAATAACAAAAAATTGATTAAACTATTATATAAATATAATACAGTAGTTTTGAATTTATAAAAATAAAGATGTAATATATATGACAATAATAGTAAAAGGAGGAAGAGGAAGAAATGAAGTCATATTAGGGGTAAAGTTTGTCTATTTAGGTGAAATTGAATCAGTGTTAACCTGAATTATATTGTGATAATATATAAAATATGCATATGTTTCTAGAACAACCACTAGAAAATCTAGCTATAACATCAAGAGAAGAATTAATATAGTATGATAATTTTTTTTAACAGAAAAGAAATCTGTAAAGGAAGAACAGAGAAATAGAAAAGATATAAAACAGAAAACAAATAGCAAAATAGAAGACATTAATGCAATCATTCAGTAATTACGTTAAAAGTAAAGGATTAAATCATGTTATCAAAAGAAAAGGATTGGGCTACTGCCACTGCTACCACTACTGGCACACGCCCAAGCCCCAAAGAGGCCTTCCTACTGCCCATGCAGGAGACCAGGTGCATGCCAATCCTGTGAACTGCTGCCACCACTGCTGACCCATTCCTGAGCCCCAGAGAGGCCAGCCCACTGCCTGAATGGGGGCCCAGTTGAGCACTGTCCCACACCTTGCTGCTGCCACCACCACAGGCCCACATCCAAGCCCCAGAGAGGGCCACCCACAACCAGAGCAGGAGCTAAGGTAGCCCAACACATACTCAACTTCATTGATACAAGAAGACTCACCAGCAGAGCCTACGTACAGGAGGAAGTCTTTCCCCTCATAGCCCACTCCAGAGTAATAGAAGAAACATGTGTTGTATCAGATGACCAAACATCAACAAAAAAATACTAGAACTACAAATAAACAAGAAGATATGACATCATCGAAAAAATATGGTAATTCTCAAGAACCAGATCCCACAGAGCAGAAATCCCTTGAAATTTCTGGAAAAGAATTCTGAGCATTGATCTTAAGAAAACTCAAAGAGATAAGAGAAGAATCAATTAGAAAGCATAATGAAACAAGAAAAAATATCCAGGATATGAAGGTGGAAATTTGCAAAGAGATTAATACCTAAAAAAGAATGTAGCAGAACTCTTAGAACTGAAGGATTTTCTCAATGAAATAAAAAACAGAACAGAAAGCTCAAGCAGCAGGCTAGAGCAAGCAGAAGAAAGAATTTCAGACCTCAAAGATGGTCTTTTGGAAATAATGCAGGCAGACAGAAAAAGGAAAAAGAATTTTAAAAAATGAAGAAAATCTAAGAGAGTTAGCAGACAACCTCAAGCACTTAAACTTTCAATTCATGGGTATTCCAGAAGGCGAGGAGAGAGGAATAGACATTGAAAATCTTTTCAAGGAAATAACTACAGAAAAATTCCCAGGTATAGGGAGAGATGCAGACCTTCAGATCCAGCAAGCCCAAAGATTCCCAAACAGATTCAATCCATAAAGTTCCTCTCCAAGACACATTACAGTCAAACTGGCAAAACTCAAAGACAAAGAGAGAATTCTAAAAGCAGTAAGAGGAATGTATCGTCACCTATAAGGGAGCCCCCAACACACTAACAGCAGACTTCTCAACTGAAACCTTACAGGCCAAAAGAAAATGGGATGATATACTCAAAATACTAAAAGGAAAAAATTGCTAGCCAAGAATACAATATCCAGCACAGTTATCCTTCAAAAATGAGGGAGAATGATTGTATTTCCCAGACAAACAAATATTATGGGCGTTCACTACCACATGACCAACCCTGCAAGAAATTCTCAAAGGAGTCATGCATCCAGAATCTGAAAAACAACAATCACTATCATGGATTCACAAAAAGGAGCAAAACCCATCATTAAAACCAAAATTTAAAGGAGAAAGAGAAAGAAGCGAATCATGCCACCTCAAAAATCCAACTAACATTGAAGATGAAAAATAAAAGGGGAAGAAAGGGACAAATGATATTTTAAAAACATCTAAACAAAAAGCAATAATATATGACAGGAGTAAAACAATACTTGTCAATAACAACCCTAAATGTAAATCGATGAATCTCTGCATTCAAAAGACACAGACTGAATGATTGGATTAAAAAGCTAGACCAAACTATATGCTGTCTTCAAGAGACTCACCTCACCTATGAAGGCACACACATACTAAAAGTGAAGAGATGGAAAAAGATTTACCATGCAAATAGAAACAAAAACAAGCAGAAGAAGGTATTCTTATATTGGATAAAATAGACTTCAAACCAAAAACCATAAAAAGAGACAACAAGACCATTATATAAAGATAAAAGGATCTATCCAGTTAAAAGACATAACAGTCATAAATATATATGCACCCAACACTGGGGTACCAGATATGTAAAACAAACAATCTTAGACCTAAAAAAAAGAGATAGACCCTAATACAATAATAGTCAGTGACCTGAAAACCCCTCTCTCAATATTGTGCACATCTTTCAGGCAACAAATCAACAAAGAAACACAGGATTTAAACTACACCTTAGACCAATGGACCTGGCCCACATCTACAAAACATTTCATCCAAAAACTGTAGAATACACATCCTTCTCATCAGCACATGCAACATTCTCCAGGATAGACCAAATGTTAAGTCACAAATCAAGTCTTAGCAAATTTTTTAAAAAGTGAAATCATTCCAAGTATCTTTTCAGACCATGATGGATTAAAACTGGAAATCAATCACAAACAGAACTCTAGAAACTATAAAAATGCCTGGAAACTAAACAACAGACTCCTGAATAACCCACTGGTCCAAGAAGAAATTAAAGAGGAAATAAAAAATTTCTTTAAACTAACAAAAATAAAGGTACCAAAAACTGTGAAATACTGCAAAAGCAGTACTAAGAGGGAAGCTTATTGCAATAAATGCTTACATTAAAATAATGGAAAGACTTCAAATAAATGACCTAACACTATGCCTCAAAGAACTAGAAAAACAACAATAAGCCAGTCTTAAAAGTAGTAGATGGAAAGAAACAATTAAAATCAGGGCAGGACTAAATGGAATAGAGAAACCCCAAAATGATATAAAAGATCACTGAAACAAAAAGTTGTTTTTTTGAGAAGATAAATAAAATAGACAAACCAAGACTAGGTTAACAACAACAACAAAAAGAACAGAGAAGTCCCAAATTAGAAGAATCAGAAATGAAAAGGGAGAGATTACAATTGATACCACAGAAACACAAAAAATCAGAGATTATTATAAACAACTGTATGCCAACAAACAAAAAACCTGGAGAAGATGGATAAGTTTCTACACACGTACAAACTACAAAGACTGAACCAAGAAGAGAAAACCAGAACAGACCAATAACAAGCAATGAGATTGAAGTGGTAATCAACAATCTTCCAACAAAGAAAGGTACAGGATCAGATGAATTTACAACTGAATTCTATCAAACCTGTAAAGAAGAATTAATACTACTTCTCTTCAAACTATTCCAAAAAAGTTGAAATAGATGCCATTCTCCCAAACTCATCCTATGATACCAAAACCAAGCAATGATACAAAAAAAAAAAAAAAAGAAAGAAAGAAAATTACAGGCCAATATCCATCATGAACATAGACACAAAAATCTTCAATAAAATATTAGCAATCAGAATATAGCAACATATCAAAAAAAAAAAAAATATATATATATATATATATATACAGATCATGATCAAGTGGAATTCATCCCAGGGATGCAAGGATGGATCAACATACATGAGTCAATAATTCTGATACACCACATCGACCAAATCAAGGACAAAAGCCATATGATTATTTCAATGGATGCAGAAAAAGCATTTGACAAAATTTAACATCCTTCATGATAAATCCTCTCAGCAAGTTAGGTATAGAAGGAAATAATCTCAACACAATAAAAGTCATGTATGACAAACAAATCACCAATATCATCCTGAATGGGGAAAAGCTTCCAGCTTTTCTTAAGAACAGGAACAAGTATGCCCACTTGCACCACTCCTATTAACATAGTATTAGAAGTACTAGCCAGAGTAATCAGCCACAAAGAAGAAATAAAGGGCATCCAGATAGGAAAGGATGAAGTCAAACTGTCCCTGTTTGCAGATGACATGATCTTATATATAGAAAAACCTAAAGACTCTACCAAATAATGCTTAGAGCTGATTAACAATTTCATTAATGTTGCAGGATACAAAATTAACACTCAAAAATCAGTAGCATTCTTATACTCCAGTAATCAACTAGCAGAAAAAGAAATCAAGAAAGCAACCCCATTTACAATAATCACAAAAATATAAAGTACCTTGATATCAATATAACCAAGGAGGTTAAAATTTCTACAATGAAAACTACAAAACATTACTGAAAGACATTGAAGAGGACACTAAATGCTGGAAAGGCATACCATGCTCTTGGATAGGAAGAACTGACATCATGAAAATGTCCATTCTACCCAAAAGAAATCTACAGATTCAATGCAATCCCCATCAAAATACCAATGACATTCCTCACAGAAATAGAAAAAGCAATTCTAACATTCATATGGAACACCAAAAGACCACAAATAGTCAAAGCAATACTGAGCAAAAATATAAAGCTGGAGGCATTACACTACCCAACTTCAAATTATATTACAAAGCCATTGTAACCAAAACAGCATGGTACTAGCATGAAAACAGAAACTTGGGTCAATGGAACAGAACAGAAAATCTGGGAATCAACCCACATACTTACAGCCAACTGATCTTTGACAATGGCAACAAGAACATACATTGGAGAAAAGACTGCCTCTTCAATAAATGGTGCTGGGAAAATTGGATATCCATATGCAGAATGAAACTGATCCTGTACCTCTCACCATATACCAAAATCAACTCAAAATGAATTAAAGACTTCAATATATACCCCAACTCATTCAATTACTAAGGGAAAACACTCCTGGAAGTAAGACTGTGCAAAGACTTCATGAATAACATCCCCAAAGCATAAGCAACAAAAGAAAAAGTAAACAAATGGGATTATATCAAACTAATATTCTTCTGCACAGCAAAGGAAACAATCGCCAGAGTGGAAAGACAACCTACAAAATGGGAGAAAATATTTGCAAACTATACACCCAACAAGGTATTAATATCCAGAATACATAAAGAACTCAAACAACTCTACAGTAAAAAAACAAATAATCTACTTAAAAAATGGGCAAAGGAGATGAATAGACATTCTTCAAAGGAAGACATACAAATGGCCAGCAGGTACATGAAAAAATGTTTGGCATCACTAATCATCAGAAAAATGCAAATCAAAACCACATTGAGATATCACCTGACCCCAGTTAGACTGGCCATTATTGAAAATACTGAGAATAACAAATGTGGGTGAGGATGCAGGGAAAGGGGAACTCTTCACTTTTGGTGAGACTATAAATTAGCACAGCCATTATAGAAAACAGTATGGAGGTTCCTCAAACAACTCCAGATAGAACTACCATATGATCCAGCAATCCCACTACTGGGTATATACCCAAAGGAATGGAAATCATCATGTCTAAGGAATACCTGCACTCCCATGTTCATCACAGCTCTATTTACAATAGCCAAAATATGGAACCAACCTAAGTGTCTAACAATGGATGACTGGATAAGGAAAATATGTTATATATACACAGTGAAATATTACTCAGCCAAAAAAAAAAAAAAAAAAAAAAAAGGATGAAATTCTGTCATTTGCCACAAAATGGATGATTCTGGAGAAAATTATGTTAAGTGAAATAAGCCAGGCAATGAAAGAGAAATACCACGTTTTCTCACTCATTACTGGGTGCAAAGAAGGAAGGAAGAAGGAAGGACAGAAGGAAAGAAAGAAAAGACAACAACAGTATGTTGAACTTTCGGAAGGAGAGAACAAACCTAAGGATACTAGAGATGGGGGAGGGAGGGAAGAGGTTTGGGGAGTGATAGGCAGAGTAAAGGGCATAAAGAAAAATCATGATTTTTAATGACTATGCTAATAATGAAGTATAAAAATTTTAAAAAGAAAAAAGAAAAATAATGTCAGATTAAGTTTTAAAAAAGCAAGATCCAGCTATATGCTATTTACAGGAGATACACGTTAGAATCAAACTCATAATACTTTGAAAGTAATGGGTTATAAATAGATATATCACACAAACAGTAAACACGAGAGAATTGAAATAGCTTTATTAATATCAAACAAAAATAGACTTTCAGAAATCGAATAGTGAGACAAAGTAATATATTTTATTATGATAAAACAGTCAATATGTTAGGAAGATATAAAATTGTAAATGTATGTACACCTGACAATAGAGTCCTAATATTCATAAAGAAAAACGAGTAAGGAGAAATAGACAATTAAACAATTATCGTTGGAGCCTGGCCCGTTAGCTAGGTTGAATTGGTTAGAGTGTGGTGCTGATAACACCAAAGTCTAGGGTTCAATCCGTGTACTGGCCACCTACAAAAAAAAAAAAAATTGTAGTTGGAGAATTTGGTGGTTTTTATTTCAGTAATTTACAGGACAACAGAAAATTTGTTAGGAGATAGAATACTTGAATAAACACTATCAACCAACTTGATATGACACTTATGGAACACTCCATACAAAAAGAGATAACACACACTCTTTTCAAATACATATGGAATATTCTTCAGGCAACACCGTATGTCATGCCACAAAATAAACCTCAATAAATACTTAAAACAATGCTTTCTCTTGCTTAGTGTTTGCATAATATATTTATTCTTTTGTATTCAGTCTTTCTATATGCTGATAATTAAGGCGTGTCATGTAAATAAAAGTTTATCTTCTTATCCAGTCTGACAATCTTTGTCTAGTAATTAGACTATTATTTATTTCACATTTAATAAAATTGCTGATATATTTGGGTTTAAATTTACCAGTATTCGTTTCATATTTTTCCATATTTTATATATACATTTGTCTTATTTTTTGCTTATTTTGGATTAAATCATGTTTTTATTATTTCTTTCCCTTTTGTTAATTTGTTACTTACACATCATTTTAGTGGTTACTTTAGAGATTATAATTCAAGCACAATGTAAAGACTATATAAAATCTTCATTTAAATACTGTCCATTTTGATGGTTAAATGTCACGTATTTTAATTCTGTAAATATTTTTAAATCCATAAAACATTACATTACACTTTTTATTGTGTACAATAAATATTAATTTACACTTGATCGTGTATTTATTTACCTTTTCTGTTTTTTAAAAAAATTCACTTTGGTTATTTTTCGTTTCTAAGATGAATTTTCTTTCTACCTGAAAAACTATTTTTTATGTTTCTTTTAATTCAGATCTGCTGCTGATGAATTCTCTCTCTCTTTTTTTTTTTTTTTTTGCATTTCTGAAACTGTTTTTGCTTTGCTTTTATGTTTAAAGGATGTGTTCCCTGAGTATAGAATTCTAGCTTGACAGTTATTTTCCTTCAGCACTTTGAAGATACCATTTCACTGATTTCTGTTTTCCTTTATTGCTAAGGGTCCACCTTATTGTTATTTCTTGAAAATAATATATCTCTTTCTAACTGCTTTTAAAACTTTTTTTTTCAACTTTGTTTTTTAGCTCTTCTATATTGTATGCTTGCATGCATCTTTTGTGTGGCTTATGCATATTTATCCTGCTTGTAACTCAGCTTGATTCTTGAATCTGTATCTTGATGTTTTCCTCAAGTTTGGAAAATTCATGGCTGTAATTTGTTCATATATTGCTTCTGATATATTTTCTCTCTCCTATCAATCTATTACTCTAATTACATATATGCTAGACATTTTCACAGGATTCTCTATGCATCTTATGCTCTTCTATACATATTGCATTACTTTTTTCTCTCTGTGCTTCAGTATGGATAGTTTCTACTGACGTGTCTTGTGATTCATTGATTTTTATATCCAGTTGTTTTTAATGTGCTGTTAAAACATTCTATTAGATTCTTAGTTTCAGTTACTGTATTTTTTACTTCTGGTGTTTTCACTTTGTAATTTGTTTGTTTCATTGGTATATATTTTAATTCTCTATGGTGATTCCAAAATTTGTCATCTATTTTCTTCAGAATAATGATTACATTAGTTTTCTATTACAGCATAACAAGTTATCACAAGTTTAGTAGCTTAAAAAAACACAAATTTATTATGTCAAAATTTCTGTTGGTCAGGTGTTCTGGGCATGATTTAGCTAGGTCCTCTGCTCAGGGGCTTACAAACCTGCAATCAAAGTGTCCGTTGAACTGTATTCCTTCTGGGGTCTTGGCTCTCAAACTCACGTGGTTGTTGCCAGAATTTAGTTTCTTGTGATTATAAGTTTGAGGTTTTGTTTCCTTACTGACTGCCAACTGAAACTGCTCTCAGTTTCTAGAGGGTGTCCACATTTTTTGCCACATGGTTCTCTCCCAAGCCCTCTTAAAACATGGAGGCTTACTTCTTCAAAGCCTACAAGGAAGTATCTCTTGCTCCAGTCCACTAAGATAATATAATGTAATGTAAGCATGGTAGTGGCATCTCATCACCTCTGCTATATTCTGTTGGTTGGAAGGTAGGTCTCAGTTCTTCCCACTCTCAAAGAAAAGGAATTATACATGGGTGTCACTCTTTGTGGGTCACCTTATATTGCCACAATCATGTTTATCTTAAAGTTGTATATTATAACTTTAATATGATTATTTTTATGGGTATGTTTATATTGAGCACTTTTTTTCCTTGATTTTTAGCCCTTTGCTCTTTTCTCTTGGTTTGTCTGGTGCATTTTTTATTGCATCCTGGTCACTCTGCATCAAGAGTCCTCAAAATTTTCCTGAAAAGGGCCACATAATAAATAATTTAGGATTTGTGGGCTTAAGTCTCTGTTGCAACTGTTAAATTCTGCCATAATAACACAGAAACAGCCATAGATAATATGTGAGTGAGTGAGCATGGCTATGGTTCAGAAAAAATCCTCTTTATTTGTGGTTACTGAAATTTGAATTTCATATAATTTTTACATCATAAAATACTATTCATTTTTTAATTTGTTTTTAACCATTTAAAAATATAAAAACTATTATACAGCTTACAGGCTGTACAGAAATAGGTGGTGGGCTCGTGGGTGGGCAGGCTATAGTTTGCCTACCCTTGTTCTATATGAAGACAATTATAAAGACAAACTGAGGCTCTAGATTCTATTATCTGTCTCCAAAGAAGATTTTGTTTTGCTTCCTGGCAGATTGTTAGACTAGCGGCAAGATCATATAAACCGAACTAGGGATTAAGCTAATTTGAAGCTGATTTTAGTCCGGTGAAGGTTAATTCATTTTCACTTCACTCTTTCATATAGGCTATAGCCCTTAAGCATATGGAGAGTGCCAGATGCTATGCTCAGTTTGTTAGTTCTTTGGACCAAAGACCACAAACAAATTTCTGTTCTTCAGGGAAACTGCAATGAAGTGAGTGTCAGGCTAACATTTCTGCATATACTTTCTCTCTGGAATCTTGGTTCCTGAACTATTCATTGACTTAGTAGCTATACCCATATATTATAGTCATTGCAGCATCATTATAGAGATGTAGGAGAAATACAAGTAATTCTACCTTTCTACTTTATATGAATATGAAGAGTAGTAGGGTAGAAAGAACCCTGGTAAGGAGTCACTCATTCCAGTTCTCTCACTTTCCCTCAGTTTCTTCATTTGTACAGTGGGGATAATCATATTTACACATATATCTACTTCATCATGTTGACATAAAACAATGATGGAGAATACAATGTGGAGAATACAAAATTTGATGGATTATCATCATCACTAGCACCACCGTATTGTTATATCATTACTCATAGATGAATAAACAGAGGCCCATGAAAGATAAGTGCCCATCCTAACACTCATCAAGTAAGTGGTATATATGTGACTAAAACTTGGGTAAACCGAATTACTAGTCTAATGCTTTTTTCACTATCACTAAGGTGCCTTCTTAGGTTATTACCACTAGCAGTACCATCATTGAAAACAATTTCAAGTTAAGTTTAACCTAACCAGTAAAGCATAACTTATGAGGCTAGATTTCCTGTGTTCAAGTCCTGTTTTCTCATTTATCAGATCAGTATATTAAAGAAAATTATAAAACATCTCTGTGCCTATTTTCTCTTCTGAAAAAAGAATGTAAGAATGCTAGATTATGGGTTTACTGTTAGGATTAAATGAGTTAATATACATACATTGCTTAGTTTAGTACCTAGCATATAATAAAAACATAGAATAATGTTGGCAATTATTTTTCTAGAAGTAGCAGCTGTAGGTACACTGAGAGAACAAAAGGTGAATGAGACAGAGTCTATCTAAAAGTGCTCACAATCGAGTGAGGAATAGAAGATCAATGCAAAGAAATGATTAGAGTTAAAAATGTGTATAATTGAATGCCAACTTTTACATATTTTTATCGACACTCATTAACATCTATTTGGGATATGGATAAGCATATGGAGGATGACCTAGCAAGGCTAAGGCCTTGTGCCAAACTGAGCTGAGAGCTCCACAATGAATGTGAGGTGTGTAGTGAGCATAGTAGACATGATACAGATCAATTTTAAAGTATACAAGTTCATACAACAGATTTTGGGGACAGGATTGATGAATCCACCCAGAAACTTTAAACTGGTTTCAAGGGTCAGAGTTTCTGAAGGTCTGCTCTCTGTGTGCTGGAAGCAGGGACCCACGTTAAACCCTACTTGGTAAAGATTGCTTTCATTCTCTCAAGTGTGCAGAGTCATTCCCTAAGGCCTTAACTCCCCTCTCTTGTCACCGGAGAAATGGACAGAAAATGTGACATGGATCTCAGCAGGACCACCCTAACAAGGGAATTCAGCCTTTGTATCCCAGAGATTGTCCCTAATAGCCAAGCCAGCTCTGTTCTCCAAAGTGTTATTCTCAGTGTTGTTAGAAAATGAGCTGCCTCAGTAATGAGGTCTCCAGGCACTCTGCTGTTTGCGTTGTGTATTTTGCCATTGATCATTTGGGAGTAGTAAGGGCTGTTTTGAGGAGAGAGATCCAGCATTTGGGAAAAACAGTTTATTATTAAGAACCTCAAACTAGAGTTACTTCTTTGTTACCCAAAGATGAGCTTCTTCCAGTGGGTGGGGCTATGGGAATCTAAAGAAAGTCAGCGTGACTATTTCTGTCCTTCACTCCTCGTCTTCAACACTAGAAGACTAAGATAGGCATTATTTCCTTCCTTTCTAAGTCATTTCTTTTAGGTATCACATTCTGGGCAGTGTCTAAATTTGCCAGCAAAGAGGGAATTTCTATTAAACCATAGCTCTGCTCAATACAAAATTAGCAACCGTCTGATAAGGAAATTCATAGATGATTTGGTAAAATAGCATAGTTCTACAAAGTGATCTACAACTAAAAAACTGATAGGTTTTAAATAATTTTAAGAAAAGTATTGGCAAAAATTGGGAAAACATTTTATAACCAGTAGTAAAAGTTCATAATCTTTTATTGCAGGCAGTCAATTTTCCAGGGTGATGGATGTGACTCAGGCATAAGCACAACTCTTTAGAAAACCCAAGAAACAGGCTGCTTGGTGAGTTTTATTTTCTTATGTGTTAGGATGAAAACTGATTATTATAGCATATACCTATTTAACACATAACCAGTGATAGTCTATAGAAGAAGGGGTAACATAGTCTCTCATAGGAAATAGTGTGATTTCTAAGATTTTGAGAAGGTAGACGAATAGACTAATGTAGAGAAGAGGGACATAGAACACTTGAAGGGCTTTTAACTGGGTCATATACTGAAGGCTGTTCAAGAATCTATGCTCCATGAGAGCAAAGACCATCTTGATCATTGTTGTTTTCCTAACACTAGACGGTACTTAACACTTTGTGACTACCTAACACACTGAACTACCAAAGAAATGGTTTTATTTGGTAAAACCAAGCAAAATTCTGGTTTGAGAAACCCAAAATGCACAGGACATTAAAACAAATTTCAGGAAACAACAGGATAAGTACATTCCCTTCTTTAGAGAAAACTGTAAACAGTACACTCGTCTAGGATTGGGTAGAACAGGACTTGTTTCACTTTTTTTTTGTAATCTATTTGAAAGAAAGGAAAGGCAGTGAAAATTCCAATGTCAAAGATATCCAAATTTTGAGGTTTCTTTCCATCCATACCCTCTCTACTTTTTTATCTTTTATATTTCCTTCCTCATTTCCTAGACCCTAGATGAGTCATCCTATTCTTGCCAACATTTTAAATTTCTGCTACTCACTCTGCACCCTTTACTCATTATTCTTTCTGTTAGACTTTCTCATATAATGGTGCTAGGAAAGAATCTTTTAGGGCATTAGCAATTTGGAGCTGACTAATGGTCTGGAGGAGGAAGAAAACAGAAATACTCTAGGCTACAGGCATGCATAAGATCTTTGCAACAATAGAATTGAATTAAGTTATAAGAATAATGTGGATAAATTTCAATGTGTGAAAGTGTAATGGAAACCGTGATTTCACAGTGATAGACTCCAAACTATCAATTATAATGCAGGCAAGGGATCTAGCTGTCACTGCAGATTGTTTCCGGATATATTAGTTAGATGGGCTACTATAACCCAAGGGAGAAGTAAAATGTTGGACATCTTCAGGAAGGGGATTAGAGGCAAAATCAAAAATTGTAGTCTACCTAATCCATACCTGTATTAGGATAGTACATGAGGCAGTGCATGGATGTGGTAAACACACCTCAAGAAAAAAATTAAGACTAAAAAGGTTCACATGAGCAATTGGAAGGGAAGTGATAAAACTTATAAAGTCAAGGCTGGAGTAATCCAAGGCTTATCTACAAATCTAGGAATCTTAGACTGAAGCCCTCCCTTGTTGCTTTGTGTTGCTTTGCCCCCCCCCCCGGATTTGTCACCCATCTTCCCCTGGGTGATGGAGATGCAAAGGATTACTCAAAGCCCATCTCTTCTGAGCAGTGAGAAGCCCTAAAGTGGTTAACTTCCCTGGGGCCCTCCAGCAAGAGGCAACCCTTCCTTGAGAAATCAATGCCAAATTGGGGTTCTCTTCCTGCATTTATTTTCCAGACCAGGAAGTTACAGGAAGAGAACAAAGGTGGGGTTATAGTTTAACAATATAGGCTGGTAACTTTCAGTGAAACAAGCCAGATGACATTCCAGTAGACAATTAAGTGATCTTACAGCAATTTCTCAGTATCTTTACACAACAATCAGTAACTAGTCTGTCCTTGAGCCAGCAACCTAACTGTGCCACAAATTTTTATCTTATACCAGAGACTTATAGCCTGAGGATAATTTCCAGTCCTCTGCAAGGTCAATATTTGAAACTGCAAGACTTTGGAAAACCAGGCCCTGTGAAGTACATATGCTTTATAGTATATTCCACACTTCAAGCCCCACTCCTATCCTGCTCCTCTTAGAAATTTAAACTGGCTTATTTGTGGAAAATTAAAAGGAATAATTATTAATAAAACTACTATTTATTAAGGCCATCATATGTGTTAAGTGCTAGGTAAAATTCTTCACATATATTACCCATTTAATTCTCATTGCAACTCTATGGAGTATCACCATGCACAATTTACAAATGAGTTTGAATGTTATGCTTAAAATTTTGAGGAGCTATTAGAGTAATTTATGCAGGAGAGCACTGTGAGAAGATTTTTTTTAAAGCATAGTGACAACTTCAGGGGAAAGACTTAGTCAACTGAGGAAGAATAGTTAGGGGACCATTGCAGTAACCATAGAGAATGATGATGACAGTCAGAAGCTGGGCATTAGTAGTAAGCATGAAGAGGAGGGAACAGAGAGGTGCGAATTTTAGGAGTTACTGTCTTTGTCTTCGGGGTGAAAAAAAGAAGGGAGGTAATTAGTATGGTTCTTAGCCTTCTGAATGGAGGTAATGTTTAAACATGATGGGCTTTATCAGTAGTAGATATGGCTTTCAGGGGCAACATTAAATCTGCCCCATTGCAATCTTCCCATGCTGGGTTCACTTGGAGTAAGACAAAGAGAAGGTGGGCTAGCTCATTTCTATCCCCAACACAGCCTGAAATTTGTATAATTAAAGGGAAGAGGAGGACACCTGGTCCTTCCCTGATTAAGTAAAATTTATCTTTGCTCTCACACTAGGAAAACCCATTCCTGTTTTGAAGGGTCATCCTCAGATTCATTTCATCCTCTTCCCTGCCCGTGGCTAGAATTCAAGGAGATAAGCTAAATACCTGCAGTACTTTATCAAATAATTTTTCATGATCTTAGAGGATATTTGTTGCACAGTCTCCAGAAAGAAGAGCAGTATAAGTGCTCCCTTTTCTAGCTTTTTATGATCACAGGGGATTTTCAGTGCAAGGCTTAGCGTAGTAAAGACTAGGACCTAGGATTCTGCAGAGGAGAAGTCATTCTAGGGACTCTCACAGGGCATTTGGTTTTGAATGCTGCTGACAGTGTTGAAAGGATATTAGTCTCAAGTATCTTTTGTCTTTCACTAGGTCACTGTTCCTCAATGGATCTTTGGAAGACTAATTTAAAAGTGCGTTGAGAAGGATCTATGGAACTGGGGACATTTGATGTATCACTTACTTCTTTCTTGACCTAGACCCACCTCTTCAATGGCCAGGTAATAATCGATATGCAATAAACTGCATGTAATTAATCTATACAGTTTAATAAGTTTAGACAAAGGTATGTACCTATGAAATGATGACCACAATCAAGATAATACACATATCTATCACCTTCAAAAGTTTCTTTGAGTCCCTTCATTTTTTGTTTTGTTTTGTGGTAAGATACTTAAGATAAAATCTACCCTCTTAACAATTATTGACTATATGCATTGTACTGTACAGCAGGTCTCTAGAGCTAATTCATCTTGTATAACTAAAACTTTATACCAATTGTCCAACAGTGCCCCATTCCCCTTCCCTGGCCTTACTAACCACGATTCTTCTTTTTTTCTTTTTTCATTTATTTTAACTTCTCAATACACATTGTAGTTGATTTTCATGACCCCTTACCTGTTCTTCTTCCCCCCTCCCTCACTCTTCTTCCCCCTACGTCATATCTGTTTACTTGTCTTAAAAAGATCAAGGAATTGTTGTGTCTTCTCCTCCCCCCCTTTGTTTGTGCGTTTATTTATTTATTTATTTATTTATTTTTAGCTCCCACAAATAAGTGAGAACATGTGGTATTTCTCTTTCTGTGCCTGGCTTGTTTCACCTAGTAACTGCTATTCTATTCTCTGCTTTTATGAGTTTAACTATTTTAGGTAACTCATATAATTGGAAGCATGCAGTATTTGTCCTCCTGTGACTGGTTCATTTCACTTAGCATAATGCCCTCCAGGTTCATCCATACTGTTGCAAATGACAGAATCTTTTTTTCTTTTTTAAGGCTAAGTAATGTTTCATTTTCTATATACATACACCACATTTTCTTTATTCATTCATCTGTCAATGGACATCCGAGTTGTTTTTATAACTTTGCTATTGTGAATAATGTACAATGAACATGGGAGTGCAAATATCTCTTTGCGATCCTGATTTCAATTTAGGAGTGTGAAGTTGCTCAACATCACTAATCATCAGGGAGATGCAGGTCAAAACCTCAATGAGATATCACTTCACAACAGTTAGAATGGTTACTACTGAAATAATTATCATTAAAACATAACAAGTGTTGACAAGGATGTGTAGAAATTGGAACCCTTGCACACTATTGGTGGGAATGTAAACTGGAACAGGCACTGTGGAAATCAGTATGAATGCTACTCAAAAAAATTAAAAATAGAACTATCAAATGATCCAGCAATCTCACTTCTGGGTACATAATCAAAAATAAAATAAAATAAAATAAAATCAGGTAGTTGTTTTTACAAATCTCTTTTAATTTGTTTCTACTTTGTCTCTCATCTCTATCTCTGCCCTCAGTCCCAGAGTCCTAGGGTAACAGTTTTCTAGTACCAAAGAAGAGGGTGGGCAAAGGGGATAATTCTGAGCAATTGGGCAGCAGCTGAACACTGATGTCCCTAGGTCCAGGGCATTGCTCAGAGAACAAATAAAGTCTTTACTGAGGCCTGGATCCAGCCTATTCTACTTCTCAGTGAACTCATCACACCTTTCTTTTCTTCACTTCGCTCTTTAAAAACCTAGATCTACCTTACTGCCAAACCCAAACTCTACTTTTGTGACTGAGTTCCTCTTTGAAGGCTTCTCCAGCTTTGGATGGCAGCACAGGCTTGTCTTCTTTGTTGTCTTTCTAACTTTATACCTGCTGACTCTCTCTGGAAACATGATTATTGTGACAATTATTCACCTGGACCGTCACCTCCATACTCCCATGTACTTCTTCCTGAGCATGCTGTCCCTCTCTGAAACCTGCTACACTGTGGCCATCATTCCTCGCATGCTCGCTGGCCTCCTGGATCCTCACCAGCCCATTGCCATCCAAGGCTGTGCCACCCAGCTCTTCTTCTATCTCACCTTTGGCATCAACAACTGCTTCTTGCTTATGACCATGGGGTATGACCGCTATGTGGCCATCTGCAACCCCCTACGATATTCAGTCATCATGGGTAAGACAGCCTGTGTCCAGTTGGCATCTGGGTCACTGGGAATTAGCCTGGTCATGGCCATTGTCCAGGTGACATCTGTGTTTGGCCTGCCCTTTTGTGATGTCTTTGTCATCTCCCACTTCTTCTGTGACGTGAGGCCCCTGCTGAAGCTGGCCTGCACAGACACCACTGTTAATGAGATCATCAACTTTGTAGTCAGTGTCTGTGTCCTTGTCCTACCCATGGGCTTGGTCTTCATCTCCTATGTCCTCATCATCTCCACCATCCTCAAGATTGCCTCTGCTGAAGGTAGGAAGAAGGCCTTTGCCACCTGTGCCTCCCACCTCACAGTGGTCATTATCCACTATGGCTGCGCCTCCATCATCTACCTCAAGCCTAAGTCTCAGAGTTCCCTGGGGCAGGACAGACTCATCTCAGTGACCTACACTGTCATCACTCCCCTGCTGAACCCTGTCGTGTACAGCCTAAGGAACAAGGAGGTCAGAGATGCTCTGTGCAGAGCCATAGGGCAAAAGCCCCTCTCTCCTTAATGAGGAGAGGTTGTAAAGTTCTTTTCATTGAGTTTATAAGTATGCATTAATTTTTAATGCTATTTCAATAATGCTTTTAAGTTTGGGATCAAGAAGACTAGACTAAATTGAATTGGTTGCTAAAACTGGAAATTTCCTTTTAAGATAGTTGTGGTTCTCTGTGCTCTGCTCCAGAGCAGTTAGAAAATGACTTGGCATGCACTTAAGAATGTAGGGGAAATATTTACATGCCTGGGTCATTCATACCCAGGTGCCCTCATACATACATGCACAAAGCTACACACACCCTGGGCAGTTACACAACCCTAAAAGGACACAAAGTCCAGCAGGGTTCTAAAAAGCTAACAAGCAGACAGTTCGGAAACCACTTCAGAAATACATTTTTGTTGTTGTTAACAGTGTCACAAAATAATTTATGCAACCTTTTAAACAGGTAAGTGAAGAGACAAAGCTACATTTCTGTAAATATTGATGGCTTTCAGTCTGAGGAAGCTTCAAAAGGCTGGAGGCACAACTTCCATGTAGATGGAACTGCTCTAACTGACCTGGGAATAAGTGGTGCCAATGTGGGAAAGCAAAAAAGCATTGGCTATGGAGAACACAGAGGTGAATTGTCCATAGTCCTGAGATGCCCAGATGAAAAAACTCAGATTGAATGTTAGAATATGCTGAAAAATTCAACACTTTTCATACTTTCAATACACAGGAATAAAGAGGATAGAGGTTGGAAGGAGCCAAACAAAAGCATAGTTTCCTTTGGAAGATAGACCTAAACTTTCAGAAATAGTGTCATAAACATAAGTACTTTAACCTCAACTTCTGAAAATATTTATTAATGAACAGAAAGCTGAAACTTGACCAAAAGTTTTCCAGTGAGCTCCTAAGGTTGCAGGGGTAAATTTTTAGAACTTTCTTCTTGAATACTTCCAACTTTAAAACTGAGTTACAAACAGCATTTCATGTCTGCGCATCACAGAAGGTGAAAGCAGTGTATGCTCTGGTGCAAGGAAGAATCCTCTTTCTCTCTCTCTCATCCTTCCACTCCACCATAGTCTTCTATACTGAGGAACAAGCATACAGTGAGTTTCAAACAGTTCCTATAGTATCCAGAATCCATCTGATCAAATGGGGTGACCGTGCTGGGGCAAGATATCACTTGTAAGAATGTCATGGGGTATGTGGGTGCTGAGGATGGGACAAGTCTGTGGAAATGAAAAATCCTTTAAATTAAGTTAACTTGGGTTGCTTTGCAAAAAATACTGGCACATGAAGCCTGACTGGGGATAAAAGAAATCCTTGCGCTAGTGTCCAGATTTCTAGAAATGATAGAGTCAGTTCATTTCTGTGAGTTTCATCAAAAAACGAAAAAACAAAATCTGCTTAGTAATTCTACCTAATCTAGGTAAAAGCTGTTGGGGAAAGGTCCGATGTCCAATGCCACACTGTCTTCTACCTGAAGTTGTATTTGGTGGGTGCTGTGGTGTCCGTCCAAGGTTGCACCCCTAAGTACCCTACCATGCATTCCCTCAGCAGCTGGTAGTGCTTTGGGCTGTCAGCTCTCCATTGAGGTCCTCTTCAGAAATTGTCCTTGCTGAAGAGCTCCTTTCTCCATGGTTACCTCCCTTTCTAGGGGTATACTGCTTCCAGTGATTTGTCTATGTCAGGATATTGCCTCACTTTGAGATACTTATGCGGGGATCTTCCAGCTCCAAAGCTTTCACCCTGTGAGGTAGCCTGAGGTTTTTGTTGTGACTGTATCACATTTCAACTTCTCTCTCTGCCTAGTTCTGCTTTCTTCACTCCTTCACAGGTGTAGGTGTTGAAAGCGCTCTCTAATAAACTTGCTGCATTCAAACCTCTGTCTCAAAGTCTGTTTCTTGGGGTTTCCAACAATTTTATGATCCTATTTTAGAAAAGTAATTGGCCTAAGTGGAGAACCCAAATTTTTAGCCTTGATATATTTTAGTAATGGCAGATCAGTGGCTCCTATATTTTAATTTTAAAAATAGTTTTATTCTATATATTGAACTGTATTTACTGTGACTCAATTTAGTTACAGCAGTATAGTATTATCTTCTTGGAAACTGATTAAAAAGAATAAAAATCTGAATTTTTCTCAGAATCCACAAGAAGTCATTCTTTTGTCTTCTAAAATTTCTCTGTGAGCAATTTCAGTTTTATTACATCCTGGTGCCACTACCTTACAGTGAGATTGCTGACCACTGTCAGTGATATTTGAAAAACTGAAAATAACAGGAAAGTAGGTCTATGTCATTCCAATTTCCAAGGGAAAGAGTACGAGTGCTGTAAGGAATATATACAAGTGAACTTGATAGTGATCCTGGGCACATTTATAGAGTAAATGATTTATGATGGGAATGTTGCAGAGGTTGATGAAATGCAGGTGGGGACTTGGGCTTGGTAAGTAACTCTCCGAAGCTGGGTAGAAAATCTATGGCAGGAAAACAGCTCCACTCTCTGGGATTATCTAGAAACCTAGGCTGGCAGGTGCTTCTACCATACTCAACATAAAGCTTCCATCTCTGGGTTTAAGGAACCACTCCTGTTGTCACCGTTTCACATTTAATGAAAAGAGGATAAGAGCAGAACCTTTCTTCAAGTACTTAATTCCCCAACATACTGACAAGATCGTATTTCTGTCTGAGTCTCTACTTTGAAGGTGGCCAAGGGAATTTGTTTTCTGTTGGCCACCAGTAGAGAGCTACTGACTTGGTATTCAGAAAACCAACCTCTAACTATAGAAATTCAAGATGATTTGTGTCTGCAATTTGGAACAGCAATCATGAGAGAATACATTTTGCTCTGTGGACTGGCCTAGACCAATTTGGTAAGAGATTGATGTTGATGGGGGGGCAAAGGTTAATTTAGGGTAAATTATTTCTATTCCAATCATCTTTATAACATATATACTCCTTCTCTGGCAGAGATAGAAAATATTTCATGCATATTAAAGTAAAAAGACACCTTTGTAAATGCTGTAATTTAGGAGTCCACAAAATATGCAATCACTAACTCTGTCTTCCACATTTCCTTTGGATCTGAAGATGTAAGACTATCAAGAAGAAAATGGAGAGAAATAAATGGTAGACACAGGTCTGAGGCAAACCTAGAATTTAGACACATGGAAGAACACAGTGAAGAAAGGGGCCAATGTGTGGAGGATGAAGGAAAAAAATCACACTAAAGCTTCCTGAGGAATACATTCAGAGCCTTTGTGCCTATATGATCACTACATAAGAACTGAATGACAAAGGAATGACTGACAACATTCCTGGGATCAAAGGGACCTTAGAAACCACCTAGTCTAAACCTCTCTTTTTACACAGAGAAAATAGAATCTCAGAGACTGGCAAGTAACTTGGCCCAGTCACACGGCTGGTCAGCAGCAGCTTGATCTTCCAGACCTGTGATCTATCCATAGCCCTTCAAACTTAAAGTGAAGATAAAAGGGCAGGAAAAAGTAAATTGTGACACTCAAGAACCTAGAAAATCTCTCAGAAGATGTATCTCAAGTCGATCAAGTCTAAACTTTCTACACATGCCAAGTACCTCTCAGTTACCAACTGAGTTGTTTGGCCTCAGACCTTTTTCTGAAATAAAAGAGTGATTGCTCTCTAGCCTGATGTCTATGATGCTGATGCACTGTATGGGACACTGTGGAACAAGGTGTTGTTTATAAGTGCGGTGGCGAGACTGGTCCCAAGGCTATAACCTAAAATAGGCAGAAGTGTACTAGAGCAACACCAGGGATCCTCCTACAGAAACTTTTTCTGGCCTATTGTGGCAAGATAAATCTCTTCTCCATTCATCAATTTTCTTACATAAAACCAAGTGACAGGCCATTCACTGATAATCTGGTTATTTCTTACCTCTCTGAAATGATTTTTTTTTAAAGTGGAGAAGAGTGTGAAGGAGGTGCGTACTAGATACCTGTTTAAGTAAGTAAGTAAATAAATAAATAAATACACAAAGGGTGGTGGTGGGGGGGGGAAGCTCTTCTTTGTTTTGTGGCCCAAAGACATTCTTTAGAGAAAATAGGACTTTTTGGTCTTATGGATAGTTACAAATTTTCCCCCCAAATACACTTCATGTTATTGAATGCACATCCTGATGTTCTAAAGCATGGGTAAACTATAGGCATTCTGATCTCTCACTGATGGCTATGAGCTCAGGGTGAGTATTGACAATATGCTGCCTCTCTTGCTAGTGCTTTCCTTAAGCCCACAGTATATAACTACCTCCATGGACAGAGTGTGGGGTAGTGTTTGCAATGACTGGGTCTTGTATTGATACAAAAAATTCCTAAGTTTTTATAATTCTTTGTAATTTACAAAGAAGTTCCAGATATAGCCTCTTACTTGATTCTCAGAAGAACCCTAAGAGGTAGATGGGATGACTATAATTAGTATTATTTTCCAAATGAAATACTAAGGCCCATGGATATGTAAAAAGATTCTCTCAAATCACAAACCTAGAAAGTAGAAGAGTCAGGATTTTGATCAATGCCTTCTCCTGTCTGGTTCACACACTTTCTAATGGGTAGCATTATAAGAGGTAGAAAATTAATTCCATTTACGCCATGAGAAAAGTCTGAACCTCCAGTGAATGTTGTGAGGACACAAAATGAAAGGGAAAATAAACAAACTAAAACTGAGTAGTTCCTTTGCCTAAGAACTTTTTCAGTACTGGGCTGTTTTCAGAGCTGAGTGTACTGATTGATATTTTTTGCTACAATTTCTCCAAAATGCTTAGTTCAGGTGTTATATAGAAATTAAGATATGTAAACTCAAGATATAATTTGGTAGTTATTAGAGGGTAAAACAATCACAGAAGAATCCTAGACTGTAATTCATTCTCAGAATCCTATGGTTCAAGTTTCATTCCCCTGCATATGGATATCCAGTTATCCCAGTACCATTTGCTGAAGAGGCAATCTCTTCCCCAGTGTATAGGCTTGGTGCCTTTGTCAGAGATCAGATGGCTGTAGATGTGGGGGTTTATTTCTAGATTCTCTGTTCTATTCCATTGATCAGTGTGTCTGTTTTTATTCCAGTATCATGCTGTTTTGGTTATTATAGCTTTGTAGTATAGTTTAAAGCCAGGTAGTGTTATTTCTCCAGCTGTTATTTATTTATTTATTTATTTTTGCTAAGAATTGCTTTGGCTATGTGTGGTCTTTTGTTATTCCATATAAATGTCAGGATAGTTTTTCCCATTTCTGAGAAAAATGTCATTGGAATTCTGATGGGAATTGCATTGAATTTGTATATCACTGGGTAGTATGGAAATTTTCACAATGTTGATTCTTCCAATCCAAGAGCATGGGATCTTTCCATCTTCTTGTGTCCTCTTTAATTTCTCTCAGCAGTGGTTTGTAGTTCTCATTATAGAGATTTTTCACCTCCTTGGTTAACTCAATTCCTAAGTATTTTATTGTTTTGGTGGCTATTGTAAATGGGCAAGCATTCTTGATTTCTCTTTCTGTATGTTCACTATTGGAGAATAGAAATGCTACTGATTTTTGTGTGTTGATTTTGTATCCTGCTACTTTGCTGAAATCTTTTATCAACTCCAAGAGTATTTTTGTAGAGGCTTTAGGCTGTTTGATATATAGGATCATGTCATCTGCAAAGAGGGACAGTTTGACTTCATCTTTTCCAATCTGGATGCCCTTTATTTCCTTCTCTTCTCTGATTGCTCTAGGTAGTACTTCCAACACTATGTTGAATAGGAGTGGTGAGAGTGGGCATCCTTGTCTAGTTTCTGTTCTTAAAGGAAAAACTTTCAGCTTTTCCCCATTTAAGATGATATTGGCAGTGGGTTTATCATATATGGCTTTAATTATGCTGAGATAATTTCCATCTATACCTAACTTATAGAGGGTCTTTGTCATGAATGAGTGTTGAATTTTATCAAATGCTTTTTTCAGCATCTGTAGAGATGATCATATGGTCCTTGTGTTTGATTTTATCGATACAGTGTGTCACATTTATTGATTTGCATATGTTGAACTAACCTTGCATCCCTGAGATGAATCCCACTTAATTACAATTCCTTGAAGTTGATACACAAGCAAACAGAAAGGAGGTTGTTGGGAGGGAGGGGGGAGAGGGACGAGGGAGGGAGGTTTCGGTGATGGGCTACAATAATCAACCACATTGTATATTGACAAAATAAAATAAAATTTTTAAAAAATCCTATGGCCCAAGACTGCTCCAGATTTGGCCAAGAACCAGAAGCTCATAGATAATAAGTTGGAGAGAGTATAAAAATTATCAACCCCTCTTCTCATTTCTAGTTCATACTTACAATGGTCAAGAGAGGACATTTATAATCTAGAACTTCATGGTTCTTGCCTCTAGAAGAAAACAAACTAGCAAGTCTTGAATACTTAGAAACATCATGTTACATAGTTTCATCATTATTTTATTCACATTGTACTTCTCTTTTACAACTGCTAACAAATAAATCTATTCATTCTTTCATTTATTCAACCAATGTTTATTGAGGACTTACTAGTACATGCCAGTTAACCAGTTTCAGTTGGTTTAATGCAGCAGTTCTATAAAGCCTTGAACACAGACTTTTCTATGTTGTGAGTTATGTTTGACAATTGAGAAGCAATTGCTGATGCTGGAAAAATATTGCTGTTTTAAATATTTCTTGAGCAGAGACATCACTTTTTTTTTTTTTTTTTTTAAGTCTGGCTTAGGATCTGGGAAGTTTGTTGCCTTTCCTGGTCCTCTGGCTCTTCAAGAGAAATAGGAACTGCTGCTGGGTTGAGATATATAATCCTGTGTTCACAGCAAACAGAATCACCACCAACAATGGGATAAAAAATTGTAGCCAGTAGTACTTGCTTTGGTGAGCTACAGTGGAACATAGATGCAAGAAAAACACAATTTATATTAGGAACTGAAAAATGAGGTTCAGAGCTTTACCCTCCCTAAGAGAAGGGCCAACTGTAATCCTCCATCTTTAGCATAACATGGCATGCAGGAGGAGAGAGAAAAAAACTCATGGGATATTGGGTTCCTCAGTCTGTACTACCTGAGGCCCTAGGGAATCCTGAGTATTTCCTGATAACCCTGTCAGTTCCTCTAGCCAGTGTGTCCAAGGGGGACAGTCACAGGAAAGATGGCACCTTTCTTGGAGTTGACAAAACCAGCATCCACATACTTATATAATTTCATGGAGGAAAGGAGACAGAATGAGGCCAGGGGGTCACCAATGCCTTATTTCTCAATCAATCAATCAATCAATCATTTCATACATGCCTGTTGGGTGAAATGAAGTTGCCTTTTGATTCTACTACTTTGTGACTCTGTTATTCTATTTATATGGTATTGGTTTTTGTGATTATTCTAGAATTATAGAGCTCCAGAATGTTATAGCTAGAAATCACTTAGAGATCACCTAGACAAGTGGTCATCAACACTAATTACCATAACCTGAAACAGCTTTTAAAAATACTGATGCCCAAGCCTCACTCCAAACCAATTAAATAGGAATCCCAAGAGATGAACAAGGGACAATAATATTTTTTTAAGTTCCTTAAGTGATCCAAATGAAGTCTAGACTAAACCTTCTACTTTGCAGATGCAGATACTGGAAGCCCAGAAACAATTAAATAGCAAATATTTCTCTCTCTCTCTCTTTTAATGGAAATTTCTTTTTTTTCCATTTTATTTGTTTATTTTTGTGGAGTACAGTGTGTTTTTGCAATACATGTACACACTGCACAATGATTCACATAGGATAGATAACATAGTTTTGTACCTGTTAGTTCACCAGTTGTCATCCCCCAACTCCTCTCTCCTTCCAGGCTCTGGTAACCAATATTCTACTCTCTATTTCTGTGGGAGCCACTTTTTATTTTATTTTGCTTTATTTTTAGTTTCCATATATGAGTGAGACCATGCAGCATTTTTCTTTGGGTGCATGACTTACTTCACTTAACATGATGGTTTCCAGTTCCATCTGTGTCATGGAGACAGCTCAGCTGCCTACCCTCTCTCTCATCAGCCCATTCCCTCATCCCACAACACATAGGCACACAGTTTACTGACTCATTGGCTTCCTTTCCTGGCCTGCCTAAGCCGGAATGGACTCTTCAAGTTTGTCTCATCCTTTGTTTCTTCAACTTTGAAACTCCCTTTCAATTTGATAAATTTAAGTGCTCTCCCCAGGAGCAAGAGATGACTTTGAGATCAAAATAGCAATCACAATCTGTTATGCTTGGGTAGTACTTAACAGTTTACAAAGCCATTTCATAAATATTACCACATTAATCTTCACAAAAATTCCATAGTGTGAGCAGGCATTATTATCACCATTTAACAAATAAGAAATCTACAACGGAGACTGAGATGTATACTATAACCAAGGTCTCCTCATTGCAAGTCTAGTAGCCTTTCCAAGATATCACAGCTACTTCCATTCTACAAGTTGCAACCACTTCAGGCTCAGATGTCCTCTCCTCCCTCCCCTGCTATGGACTCCATCCCTTTCCTTTACTAACTCACCTTTTATTACAGTAATGTTGAGGGGCTCAGAGGTATAGGGCAACTGCCAAAGATTGCCCTTGCAGTAATAGGTGCCACTGTCTTCAATTGTGGCACTTGTAATTGAGATGTTGTGGTTCTCATACCAGTATTTGAGAGCTTTGCCATTCTTATAGTAGATCACCTTATAGACATCCCGGTTCTTCCAACCGTGGCACCTTAAGAGGAGAGACTGGCCTTCGGTCACCACCGCAGGAGAGGCTTGAAGTAGCAGCCAGTCTGAAGCACATACATTATGTTATTTACTTAACAATGAATGGAGAGAGAGAGAGAGAGAGAGAGAGAGAGAGAGAGAGAGAGAGAGAGAGAAGGGAGGTATATAGATAAAATAAGGGGTCACACATAGAATTTGTATCAGAAACCAGGAATTATCATTAACTCATTTCTTGGCTCATATGGCCAATAAAAAGGAAACACAAAATAGTGCTTATAACTTGTCTTCTATATTGATAAATCCTCTCTCCTCCTGAAAAGCCAGTCTGGGGCCATAAAGTCTCTCAGACCTTTCTGTTGAGTGCGTGCATGGAAGGCCTAAGACCCATAATTCCCTTCAGAACAATTATTCCTAGTTCTAATCACTAAGGGAAATAAAAATGTTCTATCTGGGGACTTTTAGCCTAGGAGAGTGCCTGTTTTGTCCTCTGTTACCTCCTAGGCACTTCACAGTTCTACTATTAATCATAGTTGGCCCCCAAACATCCTTAAAATGTGTCAAAATTTTAATGAATTATTTGTATAATTTTTAAATTAATGTCCTCTTCCCCATTTAGGTTTATGCTCCAGGAGATCAGAGGCCATGTCTGGTTCTATATTACATACCCAGTGCTTAACAAAATACGTAGGAGTCAGTAGATACTCAACAGATATTTGTCAATAATAACACAGTATAAGACAAGAATAGGTTCTATGGCTAATGTCACTATAAAAATCAAATGGAAATATGGCTAGCTTGTGCAAGCATATTTTATTTAGGAGCAATCTAGAATCTATTGCAAAGAAGTAAAGAAGCTATTCTACATTATTTTCATTTGTATTTAGAATTTACATATAAAATCCTGAAACATGAAATGTTGAAACATCTCTTTTCACTCAAGAGGAAAATACAAAGTATAACATTGACCTATCCGTCCAAATGAAATCTTTCATTTGTTCTCTCAACATTTATTGATTAACCCACCATGAGGGTACTTCAAAAAGTTCATAGAAAGATTAGCATTATCTTTTAAGTCTATTTTTCCATGAACTTTTTGAAGTACCCGCGTATGCCTAAGCATGTTATGTAAATCATTGGTGGTAGGAGAGTGACTAAGATGAAACAGACATAAGATTTTATCTTAAATAACAATAGAGAACATAGGAATGTACACAGATATCTTTCATCAGGAACAGTACAACCTTGACAATATGACAATATTCAAGTCAGGGCACATGGATCATGCAGAGAAAATCTTTAGATCAAACCTTTTGATTCTATTCCAAATACACAGCTCTTTGCAATGTCCACATATCCATCATGTCATTTGACCATATATTATACATCTGCAACTATGCAGAAAAGATAGTCAGAGGAAAATAGAGGAGTAATGTTGACCAGAATATTGAAAGAAATCATAAGGGTAGGCAGAAAGAATGGAAATAGAAGAAGAGAGAAGAAGGGGTCTTGAATAAGAGATTCTGAGTCCCACCCTGTTGCCCTAAGCCTTGAAATAACCTCCTTTCTTCCCATCTTCAGATAGGCCATTCCTCACATGGGAAAATCTATATTTTCTTTTCTCTGGAACTTACCGCTGATGACTTCCAGGTACACAGGTTCACTCTCTTTAAAATTTTGGTTCTGACATTTGTATTTCCCACTGTCCTGGATGCTGGCATTCAAGATATCCCAACTCGAAGTTGTCACTACTGAAAGGTTGCCATTATGGGTCCACTTAGTGGAGTTGACTTCAAGGAAATTTTTCCCATTGCATGTAAGAGTCACATTCTCTCCTTTAAATATTCTATTCCATGGGGGTCTCAAGGATATCACAGATTTCCAGGTGACTTCAAGAAGATAAAATTATAGAAAGAGATATAGAGGGAAAACAATTATTGAAAACTGTCTAGGCTCAAAAGTACAAACATACCAATAGTCAGACAGTCAATGGTCAGTCTACCCTTATACTGATGGTGATAAGACTCTGTCCTGCTTCCTAGGGAAAGAGTTGAAGGATGCAGGAAATAGTGTTGTGGCCCCAGGGAGCTCCCAGCCTGGGGAGAAAGAGGACACAAACGCAGGAGTTTTTAAAACAAACAAACAAACAAACGTACTATGTAATTTGGGATAATTATTCTAATTCTCTTGTGTCTGCACATGAGGACTGCAATCTTTTATCAGGCATAGACAGTATCTGTCATGATCAATGATTGCTCAGCACCATAGCTGTTACATAGTAAACGTTCATTAAACATTTATTGAGTGAATAAATGCATGTACAATGGAAAAAGGTGTTGGACTAGATGAAATACAAGGTCTTTCCAACCTCTAAATTTTTATGCCTATTAAATTATGAGTGTGTATGGAGTGCAAAATACATGTCAATCCTGGAAGGTAGTGAGAAGCACCGAGAAAGTCAGTCTTTAATGGCTTCCAGGAACAAAGGGGTGTGGTGCAAATTTGAACGGAGGCCAAGGAAGTAGTTAGACGGTAATGTAAGAGTAACATAGTCAAAAGAAAACTGGACTTGGATCCAAATTACTTATGTTGGAATCCAGTCCCTTGTTAGCTGTGTAACCTCCAGAAAATTACTTAATCTGAGTTTCAGCATCCTCAATTATAAAATAGCAATAATGATGATGGTGATGATGATGTAAGAACTAAATGAGATTATGTAAAAGTAACTGGGAGAGAGGCTGAGATATGTTGGTGTGCAACAGGTATGGTTGTTGACCTAAACAGAGGGGATGACTTGAGAGAATGCAATGGTATGTGAGAAGCTTTTGAATAGGGAAAATGAAAAAAGACTAGGTAAGATGGAGATAGGAAGTAGTTTGGTCAGGGAGGAGCAGATTCATACTCATTAGGAAACAGAAGTGATGGGATGAAGGCAAATAGTGAGGGGAGAGCAATGCCCAGATATTTTGACATGCTGAGGGAACAAGGACAGAGGACTCACCTGCTAACATGCCATCCGGAGCTGCAAGAGTCCAGAGAGGATAAGTTAGTGTCTATCCTCAGACTTCTGGGACTCTGTAGGACTGGGGTCTGGGTATGGGGATGAGATCTACATCCATGAAGTTTTAAGGGCTAACCATCTTCTCAGGAATCTGACCCAGACGGAGCTTGTATCCTCCCTTCCTTAGGAGAAATTTTGCACTCTAGGAGATGCCAGAGAAATTGATCACAAGGAAGCAGGTTTTCAGTCTGGCTTTCCCCTTAGGTGTTGCTTAGCCCAGTTTCCTCTGCTTTCCAACTTGTCTCCACTACAGAGTCCCTGGGAAATGCCCCATGGTTTGCACATGACCTAGAAAAGGCCACCATCAATACTGTCAAAGTTCCCACCCCAGCTGCTCCACAGATCCATTTTGGCCCCTCCAGAAGGGATAACTGAACCTCTACTTACAGAAGAGCAGAAAAGCTATCCACAGTAGGGCAGGCCCTCCCATCAGAATAGGCATCTTCTCTGTGGCCTCCAAGTACCAACTGAGCTAGAGAGATCTACAGCCCCCCAAACAGACTTGAAACCAAAAAGAAGAAGGAAATGTTTTCTGTATCATATCTGGTTAACTCATCAGCTGTGCCTGGGTTTGCCTCTTTCTCTGAAGATAATATTCTGGGTGGTATTAAATTGGGCAATTTTATATTAACCCCCTTACTCCTCTCCTCATATCACTGACATACATACACCTGGAACTGGGTGGGAGAAAGGCATAGGTCTAGGAAGTCACAAGACTTTCTTAAACTGTCAATCAATGAACAACTATTTAGTTTGTGACTTAGAAAAGCGGGATGCAGGGGAGAGTAGAATAAAACAACAGTTAATTATTGAATACCTTGTATATGCCAGGTACTCTGCTAAATACATTTGGTATTCATTTCTCACAATAATCATATGAAGTAGGTACTATCACTATCTACATTTTATAGATAGGAAAACTGGATCTTAGAGAGGTTAGGTAACTTGGCTTCAGGTACCCCCTAGTAAATGGCTAATTTGGGGTTCAAACACATAAAATCTAACCCCAGAGTCAAATTCTTCATCATTATGATATATTGTTTGTGCATGTTCTGGAGTACAACCAGCAATTGCTGAAATTCTTTTGGGATGAGCCTGAGCTACCAACCCTCTTGTTACTTATTTCCTGCTGATCTACGAGTCTACACATCTACAAATTTTCATCTGATTCGCTGATGCTCCCCTATCTGACCAGCCAAATTGGAGACATTTTCAGAGTCTCCTCCTACACTGGGCCCTGATCTGGCTCAGATCACAGAAAGGCAGATGTTCAATCACCACTTACAGGGATCTAGGCCGTATAATTTATTTTATTTTCTTTCTTAGCTTTTGTGTATTTTTTAACTTTCTAATCCTCCAGCATGATTGCTCTTTCTATAAATCCACATCAATTTTCACTCTCTCCAGGACCCCTTTGACTAACTGTTTTGTTTTTCAACTCTAGGTCACGGTTGTTCACTTTCTTCCAGGATCTGATATTGATGAAGATACTGGAGATGATAACTTCATAAATATCTATAGTAGTTTGCCATTTATGAAGTTGTGTGTTTTGTTTTGTTTGTTTTATTTATTTATTTTTATTAGCATATTCATTGTTACAAATCATACTTATTCTTTATGCCCCTTATTTAATCTCTCCCCTGCCCCTTCCTCCTCCCTCATTCCCCTTCCCTCCCTTTCCTCTCCCCTTTTCTTTCCCCTCCCCCTCCCCCCACTAATAACCATAGATTTGTTCTCTCCATCTGATAGATTAACTGTGCCTCTCTTGGTTTGTTGCCTAGATGATCTGTCCAGTACTGAGACAGATGTGATCAAGGCCTCCCTTGTTATCGTAAATCAGATACTTATTCTATTACTCTGGAGTGTACTTTGTGCAGAGAGAAAACCTCTCCTTTTTTTTTTGTCTCTGCTGGTGCCTCTCCTTGTGTTAATGCAGTTGAGAGTCTGGCATGCCATCTGCATGGTGGCTGTGAGTGCTGCTATAGAGATTAACCGCTTTTGTGGCAGCCATAGCAATTGCAGTGGCTGTGGTGGGCTACCCACATGAAAATGGTATTTTGGTTGTGCTCTTTACTTGGCTGTGGCTGGTTTCAGCTTCCCCCAGCTCCATGCCTGGCTTATATTTGATCTTTGCCAAAACTCTGATGTAGGCAGGAACAATATGCTTAAAACCATTTCACATGCTCTTCCTCACAGACCGTCGAATTAAATCTATTGAAATCTATTAAATCTATTGAATTAAATACAAAGTCACATTAACATAAAGATCTAATTAAAACTCACACCTTTCTATAGGAATTAGAGAACAAATAGAAAGTTTTAGATAAGATTAGTGACTGGTCCCAGGACATGCATGTTTTAGTGACAGATCTTAAAGAATGCAGCGTTATTTTAAAAAGTGCAAGTGGTTTGTGGTTAGAGATCTGAATTCCAATAATCCTAATATTTATTTATGTGGTTGAAGTTTACCTGTAAGATAGAGACAATAATGGTATCCAGATCATGGCTTCATTATGAGATTTAATGAGATAATAAGCATGTAAAATGCATTACTCAGAATCTGGCATGTAAAAGATGCTCAATAAACATATCTTCTTCCTTCTTTATTACCATTATTTATTAAAGACTGTTAGGACAAATAGGAATTTTCACTGAATTAAGACAATTTGCAACTTACATAGGATGCTTTATTTGATAGCCAGTATCTGAGGCCAGCATAATTTACCTAAGCAATCTCAATCCCCTCCATATAGTCATGAAGAAGAGAGTGTGATCTGGAAAGAATAGAACACAGAAAGTTGTTTGATGTGGTTGGGGAAGAGAAGGAGGAAGAATTGAGGAAGATATGATTTTTGAGGTGCTGTCAGAAGTTGATATTTAAATCCCTAGACCCTGGAAGAGACAGAGACAGATTCTACTTTATCACTTTGTTGAGAGTTGGTCCAGAAGAGTTTCTGGTTTCCTTTTTCCTAGGACAGTGATTCTTCAATCAAATCTATCATAGACAGTCAATTTACTGTGACTCAAATAGTCTATTTAAAGGCTTCCTTCAATGTCTTCTGATTATCCAAATAGCTTCTGCTTAGATGGAGCAAAGAGTGGAGCTCATGGAGAGGTACTGTTCCTAGTTTGGAGAGTGTAAGCTTTGGAGGTAGAGAGACCACTTTTTATCTGCTTCGTCAGTCTAAAGTATTTGCTTAAGTATCCAACACTGAAATGAAGTGTTTTGGTAGGAGTAACAGCGAAGATTTAGCAGACTCAATAAAAGTAGTCCATTAGAACTGGAAAAACAAACCAAACTGCCTGCCTGCCCAACCCTTATAAAAAAAGCAAAACAACAACATCAAATGAGAAAGAATAAACCACACCCAAATTCCCACAGTATGAAACTATGGGTACACAAAGGAGCAAAACAAGAATTCAGAAGGAGCCCATAAACACTAAGATTAAACAATAGCTCTACCACACTCTGGCAGAAGCATGAGCTGAATTTCATATTTTTTTTATCTTATGCAAAAAAATGTCTTCGGAGTTTTATATCCACTATCTAGGTGGAGTGTGCTGCTAATTCCTTATACCCAACCTGTCCACATAAAGATTATGTGCTCACTAAAGTCAATAGAGTATGTCTTCATCTCACTTCTTACTACGAGCTTGTGAATCTGGGCATACATGTGTTCAGTACATCCACAGCATGAATATGCCCAAATGTTGATCTGTTATTGGTTCTCAGAAGCCTTAATCTATATTTTACTTTGTAGCAATGGGTAAATGAAACTCAAATGGCCATGTGTGAACTATAGGGCCTGTGTACTGTGAATGTCCCTGCAGCTGGATCCAGAGTGAGAGGCATTTGACAGGAACTTTTGTGTTTCGGGACATGGCTGACAGACAGGGGGAATGGGGCTCAGCCTATACAGTGACTTGGCCTTTATGCCCTTCTCCAAAACTGGGAAGCAGAAAGAAGGGCCAATCTGTTGGCTTCTTCCTTTCTCTCTAAGTTCTTTAAAACCAGGTGAGGTCCATGTAAAATTGGATATAAAGTGATAAAAGAGAAAAATACCTGTCTGCTTATGGTGTGTACTTACTAATAAATATCAATTTCTCCCTGAGGACCGAGTACAAGCCTAAGCATGAAAAATGTCTTATCTGTTCTGCTCCTCCTACCAACTCTGTGTAGTTGAGAATGAGGAAACTAAAGCACAAAGAGATTAAGTGCCTTGTCCAAGGACACAAAGTTGCTAAGTAAAAGAGTTAGGATCTGAACCCAAGCAATCTGGATGAAGAGCCCACACTCATGACTGCTTCAATCAATAGATGGAGATATCCTTGTTAATTCAAACTACACATTATGATTGGAATGCAAATAAATTCATAGTCCCCGTGTAAATATTCCTTGGATTCTCATGGGTCCATAACCCACAAATAGGAAATCACTGATTTAGTCTAACTTGTTCTACAGGTTTCTTTTCTTGACTCATGGAATGATTTCTCAATTCACAGACACACAGTGTTGTTGGCACTGTTGGCATGTTAGTTATGTGTATATCATAGATATCTTTAAAAAGAAAAGAGAAGAGAGAGAAATTCCTGCCTTTTTACTCTAGATTATTAAGGCCAGGAGGGCAACAGCTCTATCTTCTTCCTTCTGCCACCTTGAACAAGAATCTGCTCAGGAAAGAGCACTCAGTAGCAGGTGTTGATTGCCTGGTGGATTTTCACAATAAAGTCAGTAGCTTTAATACTTTTTATTTCCTGTCTTGACCTGAATGGTTACCTACTTTGGGTCCAAAAGAAATAAATGGAAACTCCCAGGTCTCCCAAAGTAAATACTCAGAAAGAGACAGAGACAGGGATAATACAAACTGCAGCCTTTGGTACAGAGATTCTTCTCCCGAGAAAAGAAAAATGAAACTTCAGGGAATAAAGCTGAGGATGATTCTTTCCTTTCCTTTTTTAGAGGTAAATTTCTCTCTGACATGGAAGGAAGAATCAGGTGGAATTTTTCATAGAAGTTGGATTTGAACGAAAACTAGCAGCAAAATGTATTTCCAGCACCTGATTTTAATAACAAAATAATGTTATTGCTGAAATCTAAAAGTGATCATTCTTTTTGGATATTACAGATTGACATAATTAGAGCTAATATACTACAGACTATTTATAGACAGGTCCTATAAGATATACTAGTCACAGGGTGGCAGTGGAAGCCAAGAGGTTAAAGGATCAGGTACATAGTCCTTTTCTGAGTGGGAATAAAAACACAATTGACTGAATAAAAACTTCCTAACTAGTGTTACAATTCTTGGGTATCCCCTGTGTATTAGTTCATTTGTGTTGCTATAACAGAATTACCTGAGACTGGGTAATTTATAAAGAAGAGAGGTTTATTTGGCTTACGATTCTGGGACAGCTGCATCTGGCATGGTCCTCAGGCTGCTTCTACTCATGGCAGAAAGTGGCAGGCAGCTGGTGGGTACAAGCAGATTACATGGCGAGAGGAAGCAAGAGAGAGAAGCAAGAGAGAGGAGGTGCCAGGGTCCTATAAACAACAAGCTCTCTCGCAGGGACTAATAGAGAGAGAACTCACTCATTACTCCCCCCTCCCCCAGGGAGAGCATTAATCCATTCATAAGGGATCCACCCCCATGACTCAATCAGTTTCCAACACTGCCACATTGGAGATCAAATTTCCACATGAGTTTTGGAGGGGACAACATCCAAATTCCATCATTCTGCCCCTGGCCCCTCAAAACTCATGTCACTCTCACATACAAAATACAGTCATTATTTTCTGTTTGAGTCTGTTTTCTATTGCTATAACACCCTGAAACTATGAGATATAGCAAAACCCTTCTATAGGTTTCCTAAAATTTCTCAGGGCTGGACCATTGACTGAGCATAGTCTATACTGTTTTATAGTGTGTAGGTGTGGGCATCTGGGATACCAAGCTGCTTGTCTTTACAATGTGTAGTCAGCCACTCAAACTTTGCAGAGAAGGCATTTTTGTGGCATCTTGTAGTTAAGGAAGCAATCTGAACCATAAGGTATGTGCAAGCAAATTAATTGTGACCTTTGCCTCATAAACACCATGTTCCAACCAAGAGACCCAAAGGGCTTCAGACTTGTCTTCATGTCTTCCAACAGATAACAAACATTAAGTGAGCTGATCTTTCCTTCAGAATGGGAAGAACAGTATTGTAAGCCTGCTGAGGAAGATCCTCAATGGAGTGGTGGTGAAAAAACTTTTTAAAAATACACAAAAGTCAACTGAAAATGGATTAAAGACCTAAACGTGAGGACTGAAACTATAAAACTACTAGAAGAAAACATAGAAGAAATACTTCAAGACATTGGTCTGGGCAAAAGTTTTATGAAGAAGACTTCTGAAGCATAGGCAACAAAACCAAAACTAGGCAAATGTGACTACATCAAACTAAAAAGCTTCTGTACAGCAAAGGAAACAATCAACAGAGTGAAAAGGTAACCTATAGAACAGGAGAAAATATTTGCAAACTATTCATCTGAAAAGAGAATAATATCCAGAACACGCAAGGAACTCAGACAACTTAATAGCAAATAAAATAAAATAAAATAAAATAAATAAAATAAAATAAAATATTATAAAATAAAATAAAATAATAAATAAAATAAAATAAAATAAAATAATAAATAAAATAAAATAAAATAAATAAAATAAAATAAATACAAATTAAAAAATGGGAAAATGTCCTGAATAGATATTTCTTAAAAGAAGACATACAAAGGGCTAACAAGTACATGAAAAAATGTTCAACATCACTGATCAGGAAAATGCAGATCAAGACCGCAATGACATATCTCACTCCAGCTAGAATAGCTATTATCAAAAAGACAAAAAATAACAAATGCTGGCAAGGATGCAGAGAAAAGGGACTTTTATAGATTGTTGGTGGGAATGTAAATTAGTACAGCCATTATGGAAAACAGTAAGAAGTTTCTTTAAAAACCTGAAAATAGAACTACCAAACAATCCAGCAATCTCACTACAAGATATTTATCCAAAGGAAAGGAAATTAATATAACAAAGAAATATCTGTACCCCCATGTTCATTGCAGCACTAGTCACAATAGCCAAGATGATGAATGAATAAATTCATCAGATGAATAAATGTCAATAGATGAATGAATAAAGAAAATGTGGTATATATACACAATGGAATACTATTCCGACATAAAAAAAGAATGAAATCTTGTCATTTGCAACAACACGTATGAGCATGGAAGACATTATGTTAAGTAAAATAAGTCAGGTACAGAAAGATAGATACCACATGTTCTCACTCATATGTGGGAGCTAAAAGAAAGTTGAGTTCATGGAAGTAGAGGCTAGAATTGTGGTTACTAGAGGCTGGAAAAGGAAGTGAGGAGAGGGAGATAGGAGTGGTCGGTTAATGGTTGCAAAATTACAGCTAGATAGGAGGAATAAGCTCCAGGGGTCTATAGTAGTGGTAGGTGTCTATTATTGTATGTTTTCAAATAGCTACAAGAGAGGAGCTCAAATACTCTCATCACAAAGAAATGATATAGTTTTTCAGTGATGGACATGTTTAATACTCTAATTTGATCATCACACATAATATGAGTATATGTGTATTGAAATACAGCTCTAAACCCTGTTGATATGTGCAATTATTATGTGTCAGTTTAAAAAATGAAAAAATAAAATGACAATATTTTATTAAATTTTAAAATTTAAAAGAATAACAATAAAATTTAGCCATGCAGATTTCAAAGAAATTCATTGTATCAATTAAGAGTCCAGGCTGTGAACAGGCTCTCCAGCTTGATTCTCAGCTCACTGGCTATGTGGCTCTCCCATGGTACTCAAGCTTTCTTTGCCTCAGCCTTCTAACTGGTAAAATGGCGATAATAGTACCTGCCTTAAGGGTGGTTGGGAGTATTAAAAGAATTATTATAGCGACATGCTTAGGACAGAGCATGGCAGATAGTACACGCTGTGTATGTTAGCTATTACTGTGATGTGATTATGTTCTAAGGAGCCTTTGGTTAGACTTGAGAGCAGCAAAGAAAGATTCCTCCACCCTCCTTGTCTGTCCTTAGGAAAAAGAACTGAAAAGGCCACTGGTCGGTCAGAAGGCAAAACTTTGTCCTCAAGAGAAGCTCCTGGATCATACAGGAGTGATTGTGCCAGTGGGATGGTGCCAAGCTCACACACACAGGCCTGCAGGGTAGGAGTAGGAAGTTCCCAGATCATTTCCAGGTGTGGTTCTAGACAGAGAAAGGCCAGTTTTGAAGAGTCAGCCCTCAAGCCAAACGTAGTGCAGGCCAGGTTTATTTCATGCTTCCTTACAAAATTACACAGTTAAAAACTGGAAACAGCCTTCTCTTAAAGGAATCCCTTTAAGCTGTTAGCAGATAAGGATTAAGTCTCAGTGCAGCCTGGGACATTTGCATTTTAATAGGTAACTTTTGAAGCTCTAATCTTTCAAGACCCTGGCTACACAGTACCGGTGACCGGTGTGTTTCTAGAGGGTGAGGGTGGATATGAGTGGGGATTGTGAAAGGGGGAGTGGCAGGGAGTCATTCTGAAACTTTCCAGTCACAATCCCTGAGTGTGTTACTGCCTGCAGAAGTCTTTTAGGAAATCTAAGTGTGTGCAGGGGTGTATGTGTGTGTGTATTCGGGGTTTGCTTGTGCCAGTGTTGGGTGTGCAGGAGACATTTTTATCATTAGTAGGTAACCAAACACCCTACAATACCCAGGGCAGCCTTGCATACTAAAGAATTGTCCTGCTTCTGCACATCTTTTGAATGTCCAGCCAGATATTATATAACTATTTGAGCCTCGAACATGGCTTTGACAAATAAATGCAGAAGCTTTTTTTGGACTTTTTCCACGTATACTGGATTTTACAGGAAGGAAACTACTATGTATATTGAAGGATGATTATTCTTTGCTGTTCTGAAACAGCATGCTTGAATTCTTCACTGTTTCAGAAAATCAGATTGCCAACAGCTACACCATTTGTGATATTTGTGTCACCAGTAGCTTACCTTCATATCAGGTTGATTTGTAGCACTCACATTCATCATGGACATATTTTCTTATTAGAAAGTTATTTCATTTCATTTCTCTGTTATATTACAACTGGGAATTTTACCAATTTTGAATATATATATATAGGTAGCAAAGGTGGACCTAGTTTTAGGGACCTGAAACTTACACAGTTTAGAGGCTCTTCCTTAAAAAATTTAATAGAAAATTATGAATACAGTATCAGCTTTTAAAATGACAACTTAGAACAAAAAGATGAATCACAGCAAATTACAAAGTGTAAAAGCTGACAAATGACATGAACACCTCTGCTAGGTCAGTTCATAATCTATGGACTTCTCATCAGGATAGCAAAGATAATGTTATAAAATGTATGCTATAAAATGGAATCTGAAATGGATGCTATTGAAAACCACTGATCTAGATTTTGAAGAAGGGAAAGGGGCCAGAAAAAGGTGGCACAGGGTCCCTGAAATAGGCAGTTCCTTGTGATATTCATCACAGTTTTTTCTTTGCCTACTCCAAAATAGGCAACACATGCAGATTACCACAGAGGCTCAAGAAAAGAAATGAATATTGAGTGTCTAACAAAAAATTAAGATTCATGATCTGACGTGATTTGAATGTTGGACGGAGTATTAGAAATAGACCTGGTGTTTGAAAATTCAGGACACTTTGTTCCTAGTTTGGCCTATTTCCTTAAGGTCAGTGGTTTTCATAGTCAGGGATTCGCAAATATTATAATGAGAAAAAAATGTATATTTTTGATTGGTGATAAAATAAATAAATATAAACATTATGAATCATTCAGGTGACCATCCAAACCAAAAATTATCACTTGATTTCAGTGTGCACATTTCTATTTTTTGTTTACAGTTTATAACTGTGTTCAGTGACTGTCAAGTCATATTTCACTTACGAATGTAGATTTCAGGTTGTTTAAATAGAGAAAAATGGAGAGAAGAGTGAACCAACACAAGGTCCACCATAGAATATGCTGCCAAACACAAAGCACTCCTCGTTGTCACAGCTAGTACCACAATCATGTTGCAGAAAGACATATGAAGAAAATCTTCTCTTTACATGTCCCAAGGGGCAACAATTACTCAGAAGGAATGTATAATAGCAAATATGAAATAAGTAATTTTTTATATTCTCAATTCCTAAGTTGAATTTATACTGATTTACTATCTATTTTCATAATTTCATATTGCTAAAATTATCTTTAAGAGGAAAAGAGAACTAGACAGTATTAATTACCAAGGGCTACCTCATTAAAGTGGGTATTTGAATGTAGCTTCCTGGTATAGTTTTGGTTAATTACATTTCCTAATTTTCCAGAATGAAAAAAAAAAGTATTAGAAGTTTATTAATATTAAGAGAAGAATAGTAGGAATGAAGCATAGTCAGCAAGGGGGACAATGGCATAATATGAAACTGGAGATGTTTGTAGAGACCAGATCACAAGGCCTAGTAGAAAATGGTAAAGTGTCATGATTACAGTTGAAGGGTAACGAAAGGCCATCAAACTGTTTTAAGCAAGGGAATACATATACACCCATACATATATGTATGAGGGTACATCAAAAGTTTGTAGAAAAATAAAATTAAAAGATAACAAGAATCTTTCCATGAACATTTTGAAGTACCCTTGCATATCCACATGAATATATATTCCCTTGGGATTGCAAAACAGTTTGATAGTTTCTCATGTATATGTATATTATATGTGTATGCATATATATATATGCATACATATATACACACACACCTATATATATATATATATACACACACACACAATCATGTGGAATATAGATTTTTTTTTTTGACTAGGTATTGGGAAATGATTAGGAGACAATAACATATGATAGATTGTGTAGAGATGTGGCAGTGGAGATAAAGAAAAAGTCGATGGGTTTGACGTTTATATTGGGGATGGTATTAAAAGGACTTGTTGTCAGATTGGAGGGTGAGAAAAGCATAAAATACAGTTCTTAAATTTCTGGTTTTAATAACTGGGTAGATGGTGATACCACTTATTACATGGTGAAGACTGAGGAGGTGCTAGATTTAGGAAAAGTAACAGATTTAGGGAGGAAAATCGATTGTTCCACTTTAGAGATGTGTTAGTTTGAAGTGTCTTTATTATATTTAAGTGTTTGTACTAACGGGCAGTTACAAGCATTCAGAGACCAGAAGAAATGTCTGGATTAGAGACAAATTTGAGAACTATTAGCATATGTTTAAAGTTACTAAATAAAATGAGGTCAGCTAAAGAGAGAGAAAGAGTAGCTAAAAAACAGAAAAATTGCCAGGACAAAGCCATAAGGAATTCCAATATTTTGAAGATGGATAGAAGGGTAAGATCCAGAAAAGAGACTAGAGGAAACAGCTATAAAGATGGGAGGAATCTCAGGAAATTGTTTCACGAAAGCTGAGAGGAAAGTGCAATTCTAGAGGAAATGTTTAATTATATTGAATCTTATTGAAAGGTGAAGCTGAGAGAATAAAATTATTCTTTAGATCCAGCAATATGGAAGTCAATGGGAACTGACCAAAGGAGATTTCAATGGAGTGCTATGTGCGAAAGCCAGACTAAATGGGCTAAAAAGTGAATAAAAAGTGAGGAAGTAGAGACAACATGTGTAGGTAATTTTCTGAGAAGTTTTGTTATGGATGGTGGTGTAGGAAGATGTGGGGTCAAGGGAGGGTTTTTATTTTACAGGAGATGCTAGATCATATTTATCAGCTGATAGAAATAATCCACTAAGCAGGAAGAAGAAGGGAATAAAAATTTAGATAATTGAAAGAGTTAAGTCATTGCACAAGTAAGAAGGGAGAAAGGGAGAAATGGTTTTCACTCATTCAATTCAATTAATATTTCTTGAGCATAACACAGGTGTTCTGCCATAACATGTTATATGTATTCATATTTAAAAAATCCTTGCATCATGCACACACTGAAAATAACAAATCCTTGTGAAAAAATTTTTTAAAAATTGTGGCAGATCCCGCAAAACCTATAACCAAAGCACTAACATAAATATTAGCATTCCTATTAAATTTTCTATTTGTTAAAAAATATGTTAAATTTCTAATAGATAATAAAATCAATGGTAGATATACATGATTTTTTTCAAAGGTTGATAGAAGGAGGTGACAAGGAGAAAATACATAAAAGCCAGAGAACGCCATATGATGAACACCGAAGACAGACTTGTAAAACTAAGCCAAGAAGAAAACATTGAATGGTCATTGTGTAGGGTACTCTATTCCTTGCTGTGTTCCACTGTGCTAGTAAGATTTGTGTTCAGCTATTGTTCCTTGGTAGTACAAAATATTAACGTGCTAGCAAAAATCTTTTTTGAACCAACTTCCACATTACAGTGACATTATTCCCAGGTTTCTCAAGAGTACATGGCTAATTTGCATTTCAGAAACATGCATTGCATCAGAGAAACTGTAGTGTATTTCTTGACTTGTTAAGCAGCTGCTATGTGCATAGCAGTATAGTGAGTACTGTATAGGATGCACAAATGCAAAAAAAAGTTGTAAAGTTGTTAAGGCTTCCTCTTAACAACAATGACTTGGTCAAAAACTCAATTTCCATAGGCAAAAATAATAATGGAGAAATAGAACATATTCCAATAAAAATTTAAAAATGCAGAGCAGCAACAATGATAATTAACATTCATCAAACACTCTTATCAGGCACTGTGCTTGATCCCATTTAATACTCATGGGAATACTATGAAGTAGGTATTATTAGCATTTTTGGTTTTCATGAGGAAGGGAGGTTGAGATCAAAGAGTTAGTGGACAACAGAGCCAGGATCGAAAGCTTGAAGGTTTGAATGGCCAGGATCTTAACTTTGGAGAAGAAAGGCATTTAACACGGTGCCCCAACACTTTTGCCACAAGGTTTGGGATGAATCATTCCCTCCACCTCCAAGAAGTTGAGAACTCATGGCTGTCTTCTGCCTTGAGGTCTATGAGGCATTATATTGGCAGAGCATCTAATGCTGCTAGACCTTGCAGGAAAAGGCAGGAAAGAAGTGATGGATCTGAGAAAGAGAGTGTTAGGAGTTAGCTTATAGTGTCACCATTTCATGTGGCACTTATTTAAGTTCCCCATGGATTAGGTGGGCATAACAGAAAGTGATAAGATCTTAAGCCATCATGCCTATCCGCCTCAAAAAGGCCACTCGTTGGGCGATGGGAACTTTGGTAACAAGAGACTATGGAGTAGGCTGCCTGAAATGAGGGCTGAGGAAAGCAGAAACTGATGGAGCCTGACGAGGATAGTTCATTCTTGTAGTTGTGCAAATGGACAGGGCATAGGTTCATTGGAAGAACCTACAAGGGTACTCCCATAAGAGCACGTACATTTGAATAACTGACAAATGATAAAGAACAATAAATAATGCTAGAGAAATGCTGATAAATAACAAAAAGGGAACACCACCACAACCTTGCCTCCATTTATGAGGCGGTGTTCATATACAGGACGAGAAGTCACAACATAACACGGAATGGACAGCTAATACACCGTGGATGGTTGCTTTGTTCTTCATTCTCTCTCTATTCTTTCTACTCCTCAAAGTAGAAAACGAAAACAGAGTTTGAATTTCTATGTTCTCAGATACAAGGGCTTCTTGATTTTCATTCTTTTTCATCCTCTTTTCTCTACTCCCAAGAAGGAAGGGGCTGATGTTGGGAAGTGTAGGAGGTGTGGGTGTTGTGTCAGCAGCCTTCACCTCCCAACATCTGTCAAGCCATTAGAACCATAAACCTATGCTATGCTCAGTGGTAGGTGGAGGCACAGGGGATGCTGAAGCCTGGAGAGAATTTTCAATATAATATAAAATTAAATTTTGAAATGAACAGGATTGTGTTTGATAACTTCAATGAGATTTTTTTAATGATACAATGTGATTAAAAGGTTATGGAATCGGACTAGAGTGTCATTAAGGGAGCCCACTGCCTAAGAAGAATGGAGCCACAGTAGTAGTAGTTATTGAAAAAATTAATGATTTCATGTCCATTCCTCACTTTCACTCCTTTCACAACAGTTGTATGTATGTAATGGGAAGGTTGGACTACACAAGCTCTAAGGTCCTTGGCAGGTCTAACATCTGAGCATTTCCTGGCAATTAGTACTATAGGAGTCCAAGAAGACAGCAGCTCAGTTACTTGGACAAAATGGCCCTGTGGTGGTTCCCAAAGAGCAGTGATTCCTGCTGCCTTGTTGATGAGTACTTTATTCTCCTGTATGGCCTGTTCAAGATATATAGTAACCTTGCTTCTGTGCCTCTGTCTCAAAGCTTGGCAGAGGTGAAAAGTAAAAGCAGGAGGTGGTGATAGATTTGAAGGTGGAAGTAGAAGAAAGAAAGGAGTTGAAAGCAGAATAGTGGAAGATTGGTGGGATTGATGATAACAATGGAACATTTGTTAGAAGTGACTTGAAAAGAGGCCTTATTTCCAGTTTCCTAATCAGTTTTTATCATCTATCCTAAAATATAAAAGAAATCATAAAATTTTGAAATAGGAAAGGACCTTAGGTTTTATCTATTTAAATTCCTTCATTTTAGTGATTGAGAAGCTTGAGCCCCGCAGAAATATTTGTGCAAGTTATATATCTAAGCAATTCATCAGTGGCAAATGCTGAACTAAATTATGAGGCTCCTGTTGATGTTGTTTTTGTTGCTGCTTTGGTTGAAGATTTAGGACTGACTAAAGGATGAGAGACTAGGTTCCCTTAAAGACTATGTAGTTCAATGTGGGAGAAAGACAATAAAGAAGTAAACAAATGAATGAATTAAATGCACCAGGTAGTAACAAGCAGAGAATTAAAGCAGAGTGATGTGATAAAGAGTGAGTAGATAGTTAATTAGATATTTAGGTTAATCACATACTGAAATGATAAGTGTAGTAGAAACTCTCTTGACACCACCAAGTTCACTGAATCACCAGATTAAAATAACACTCAAGTTCCCCTCTGCAGAACAGACTGACGGATGTACACTATGCTAAATCATCATACCTGGTGAGCTCCTCTCTAGTGGAAAACCAGGAGATGGTAGTGTCACAAAATCAAGGCTGAAAAGAGTTTCAACATGGAAAGTGATGGACTATGTTGAATGTATCAGTTATCAAGTAGGAAAAGAAACAAGAATCGCCTAATGAATTTGATGATTAGAAAAATCTTGGTGTAGCCCTCATGATCCAGGGTCTGTGTATCAGCCAGGTAAGCCCCAAATCTCAATGGCAAATTCAGTACAGCTGACCAATCTCTGAGACATTAGTCAAACTAACAAAATAATTCAGAATGCTAATGAATTCATTTTTAGTGGTAAATATACCAGCAAGACCAGTAATTTCCATGTGGCTTTTTCTTCCTGGTAGATGTAAGCAATTATGGTATCAAAACACATGCCAGAAGGTTTCCCTATCAGAGCAAACATCACAATATGTGAAAATTGTATCTTTTCTTGTCTTTCCCTTCATCACACACTCATTGATGTCAAAGACTATATGTGTTTGATTCAGTGCTCTTTACCTCGTGCTTAGCACAAGGCATGTTTATCTCTCCAATATATAAGTACTAGAGGAATAAATGACCAATTAACTCACTGATTATTTCTATCAAGATGTTGCAACCTAATAAAAAATTTTTCCCTTCCTTAGAGACAAGTCTTTCTAATATATATACATACACATACACATGTACATGTACATGGGAACCACCAATCTTGTCTTTGCATCTGTGCTTAGGAAAAGCAGCACCTAGGACATACTCTTTAATTAATCCCTATGGTAATTAGTATCAAAAAATATTTTCTTTTATAACTGATAGCCTGCTAGCCCTTTTCAGAATATGTAATATATGGAAAAGATATGGTCTTCTAATCCTCTTTCTTCTATTCTAGCCACAGGATATTTGACTATAAATTTAATTAACTGGAAATACAATGTAATAAAGTCAATAAGTGAAAAGGAAGCTAGAATTCCTTGTGATGTCAAATTCTGACCTATATATACCCTTCACCTCAGCTACATGGCTGAAGAACAGGGAATCTTCTTTGCCCTGCCTTTCACAGTGTCTTTATGGACAAAAACTCTAGGTGTTTCAGAAATCACAAGCAATTTATTCTGTATGACATATCCATGGCTTTGTACTTGGCTGCATAGGGTATTTGAAATGTGTGATTCAGCATTTGTGTCCAGAATGAAAGGAAAATGGAAAAGAAGTCATAGATTCTTTAATTGTGCATTATTCTTTTCTTTTCTGGGAACCATCATTTATCCCTTATTTCTAAAGCTTTTGTTTTTTCTGCTTAGAGAATCACATACAAATTTGCTTCAGTTCACAGGTACCTTCTCCTTCCCCCCATGGTATATTCCTTCCATCTTACATCACTGCTAATTATAAGATATAGGCTTGCTGGATTATGACTACCTGTATTCATGTATCATTAATAAGTCAAAGGTGAATAATTTTTTTCACTAGGTATAGTAGAATGCACACTAGACTCAGAATTAGAGAACCTAGGTTTGAATTCCAATTTTGCTCATTTCTAACTTACACTCCTGCTTTAAGTGATGAAAGAAACTTCTATACAAAAGATTCCATTGAATAACAGTAGAAAACAATGACATGGTTATGAAAACATTGCTTTGCAACCTCTAATAAAAAATTGATTTAGACAAAAGTTATCAATAGATTAAATGAGAAAAAGTTGATGGGATCAATTTCAATGAAAGATAAGACTGTTGCCACATGAAACACGGATCAATTACCTTTTTTTGAATTTAAATTGTTTTTTTTAATTTGATATTTAATTGCTGAATAATAATTGTACATATTTATTGATTTAAAAATTTTCATTACAGTATTTATTGTTATAAATCATACTTATTCTTTATTGCCCTATCCAATCTCTCCCTCTCCCCCTCCCATTTCCCTTCCTCTCCCCCTCTCCCTCCCCCTTTCTTTCCCCCCGCTAATAACCATAGATTTGTTCTCTCCATCTGATAGATTAATTGTTCCTCTCTTGGTTTGTTGCCTAGACGATCTGTCCTGTACTGAGACAGGTATGATCAAGTCCTCCCCTATTATTGTAAATCAGATGTTTCTTCTATTACTCTGGAGTGTGCTTTGCGGAGACAGAGGACCTCTTCTTCTTCTTCTTCTTCTTCTTTTTTTTTTTTTTTCTTGGTCCCTGCTGGTGTCTCCTCTTGTGTCAATGCAGTTGAGAGTCTGGCGTGCCATATGCTTAGTGGCTGTGACTGCTGCTATAGAGACAAGCCACTTTTGCAGCAGCCATGGCAATTGAGGTGGCTATGGTGGGCTGCCTGCATGGAAATGGCATTTTTGGTGTGCTCTTTACCTGGTTGCGATTGGGTTCAGCTGCCTCCGGCTCCATTCCTTGGGACCCTGGTGTGGCTCTGAGGATATCTATGGATTATAATGTGATGTTTTGAAACTAGCTTTTCAGTAAGACAATTTGTGCCTTCTGAATAGGGATGCCAAAGAAAATACAGGATTCCTAGTTATATTTGAACTTCATATAAACAATAAATAATGTATTTTATAAGTATGACCCATGCAATATTTGGGACAAACTTATCCTAACATGTTATTTGTTATTTATCTAAAATTCAAATTTAACTGGATATCCTGTATTTTTATTTGATAAATCTGATAATGCTACCTGAATGTCAGGTTTATAATTGATCATATATATATCAAACTGATATATATGCAAAATTATGTATATATGTGTTTATATATAATTTAATATTGTCTATAGTTTAATATACTATAATATAGTTTATAGTATATCTAGTTTAATATAGTTTAATGTAGTTTAATAAGATAAAACTGTATTTAAGCCTTTTGAACTAATTTCCAATTTACAAAAAATACTGATGATGGAAGAACAAATTAAATGACACGGTGAGTAAATGACATTCAGAAAGAGACAATTTTACTTGGTTTTCAAACATGTCAATGAAGTGAGAGAAAAAAATGTGGGGGGAGGGTGGTGTGATACTCTTGCCCCCCCAGAGAACATTTGGCAGTGTCTAGAAATATCTTTTATTTCTTCCAGTACAGTAGGAGAGAGGGGAGGATGCTACTGGCATCTGGCATCGAATGGATAGATGCCAGGGATGTTGCTAAACATCTTGTAACACACAGGAAAACCTCTCCTCCCCACCCAGCCGCCACCATACAACACATATACAGGCAACAAAGATTATCGGGCTCAAAATGTCAACAATGCCACTGTTGAGAAACTTTGGTCTAGACTAAAAGAGACTTTAAAGACTTAACAATCAAATGCAATGCATGGTGTTCCTTTGAATCTTGATTCAAACAAACCTTTACTATAGCACAGAGCATTCCTATGATAGCAGGCAGGCAGCTATTTAAAAATTATAATGTAGAAAATGTTTATTGATATGGGAAAGGTTTCCAATACATTGTTAAGAGAAAAAACAAATTGGATATAAAGAAGTTTGTAGCATGATGTCATTATTAAAAAGGAAAAAGACTGCACAAATAATGATCATCCTATTTCTGCCCTAAACATATATGTATAAGTATAAACAGATACATGCATTAGAACACATAGAAGAAAGATTAGAAAACTATGTACCAAAATGTTAATGGTTGTGATTTCTAAGTTGGGATCAAAAGTGATTTACTTTATCTTATTATTTTCTTTTCTGTGTTTTCTATAGGCTTATTTCAGAAATAAAATTCTTAGCTTGGGTTGAAGATCCTTGTGACAATCCCCTTTTATGGGTAAAGCTGAAATAGCTCCTCAAACATCCCCCACAGTACAGACGGTCTTGATGGAGAGGGCTGTGCTGAGCCAGAAACTAAACTTTTTGGAAAGCCACACTGTTTCATTCACTTTCCCGCAAGGTGAGAGAATGAAGTAAAGGGAGCACAAGAAAGGGATCTAACAGTGTCTTCTGATCTTTCCAAGTGTGGGACATGGGTCTCCTTAAATGGAAGAAATAGGCTGACATGAATGTCAGTGAGACTTGAGGAAACTGGCTGTAGGCTGACGTCAGACAAGAGAAGCCCTAGTTTCTATAACTTTCTGCTTGCCCTGGTTTTATTCATTTAAGTTTCGGTAAGCTAGCTGCTCTCTAATGCTGAGAAACTAAAATTTAGGGTCTCCATTTGTAAGCTTATCCAGCATTCACGTGGTTTACTTTACTAAAACTCAATGCAGTATTTTTTTCTGAAGTCACAACAGTCGGTAAACAAATGAAAACATCTCCTTCGTCAGCTACCCGAGTTCCTAATGAAGCCTGTGAGACCAGCTGTCAGGTTCTATCTTCCTTTCCTCTTAGACTCTGGAGGAGTTCTCAAAGGATTGGTCCCAGGAGACTTGGGGCAGAGAGATTCACTTCTCTTTGGGGAAAATAAAAATACAAAGATACTGATAACTGCAGTTTAAGAGGCTGCATTTTTTTCCTGGGCTAATTCCCAGACTAAAGGAACCAGTGAGGAACATAGTAATAATTTGAGGGAGTTTTGTGATACTAGAAAGAGCTGGATTTTCCTCACTTTGTGGATTTTGGCTTCCCTTATGAATGCCTCTTGAACACAAGGTTTTTTCACCTGCTTCTTCTGAACAGACTCAGTCTCTTTAATGCCTTTTAAAGATCACTATCTGGAAGGTGCCTCTTCCTTCCCATTGCCCAGGTCAGAAGCAGTGAATGGCTACTGGGAGAAGCGAAGGAAATTAGAATACTGTGTACATTATTCAAAATCTTACTATTTTCCCTTAATGGTTTTCAGTATTTGGATGATTATATTGAATCACATGTCCACTATATTATATTTCTTCATGCTCACATTGCTGTGGTAATGAATCCAAGGAATAAAATTTAGCACAGACATGATAATGACCTTTAAATATCTGAAATACTATCATGCACGTATAGAAGAAAGAGAGGAAATAAAATGCGGAATGATGTGAGAGGTGGTAAGTTGCAAGGAAATAGGTATTGAGTCAGTAGAAAGTAACATTTTCTAATAATTAAAGCCAATTAAAAATAGAATTGATGATAATTAATCAATATGGTTCTGTATAATGGAATAGTATTTACCATTTTCAAATGAAAAGAGTGAGATAGACCTACAGTGCTGTTATGAAAAATACTCAAAATATAATATTAAATGAAAAGAGCTACTTGTGAATTGGTATGTGCAGTGTAATTCCATTTGTGTAAAATTGAAATGATATGAAAATATGCATGAATGTGCATAGAAAATTTCTGGACAGAAATCAACAACAGAACATGAATCATGTTTACCTGTGGACCAAAGAATGTAAATTAAAGGAGAAAAGTAACTTTTCTGTTTACACCCTTCGGTACAGATGGCTTTTTTTCCCCATGAACATTTTTATAATTTAAGAAGCCTAGTTTTATTTTTTAAGTGAATTTAATATCTTACCAAATAAATAAATAAGTAAATAAAAAGAGGGAATGCTGATTTATAAGATAATGAATTTCCAATCATTGGAAGCACTGGAGCAGAATTTGGGGGACTATTTGTGAGTAATGCTGTGCTTTTAAAATTAACTCTGAACTCTAAGGTTCTATGATTCAGTTATATTTAAAGGACTTAAAACTACCAAGCACATGAGTTTTTCCTGCTTCCTTCCAATTGGAAAGACTTGAATAATGAAATGAAGAAGATTAAAGTCTTGCCCAGAATTGGGTGTCAGGTCTAGGCAGAAAATGATTTCTGTAGAAATAAATTTTTGGAAATTCTTTTTAGGGTGGAAAGATATTTTGGGCTAAAGATCTGGAATCCCAAGGAACAGAAAGTGGTGAAAAATGTTGCTCTTCTCAATGACAAGGATTCCACTGAAGGAAGGTGGCTTTTTTTTTTTTTTTTGCTATCATTATCCCACTATCTTAGGGTTATCACTCATCGGGTCTTTGCCCTCTTCATGAGTCATTGTTTTTCTGAGGGGATGATGAGAGAGGAGATGGAGTTGTAGGAATGCGCAAGCTCAATTATGTCTTTTCTTTTCTATAACCTATTTATTTTTTTCATTCCCCCATAGTGTATGTAGGATTGACTTTCCAGTTACATAAATATTTGAGTTTTATCTTGTTCAATAATATATCATGAATCTCAGTTACACAGGAGTGATTAAGGGCTATTTTACAATATTATAAAAAATATTATAAAAATCTTCAGTTTTCCCAATTCTTTTCCAGTTTTTCCATTTTTTCCCAATGTAATCTCATTTCCAGAGAAAGAAAAATACATGAATTCTTTCAATAAAAACAAAACAAACAAACACATCTTCTTTCCCATCTATTTTGTGGTCATGATGCTTTCTAGGTAGTTGTGGTATAGGAAAAATCACAATAGCCTTAGAATTAAAAGATTGAATTAATTTGGGCAAATTGCTTAACCCTAGGTGCCTTAAGTTCCCCATCTGCAGGATAGAAATAATAATTACCTAATATATGGAATTGCTATGGTGTTAAATAATATATTACAACACTCTTTCTAAACTAAAAAGTGCCACAAGGGACTATTTATTATTATCATAATTATCATCATCATTATTATTTATTATTAAACTCTTTGAAAATGAGAGCTTTTAATCCCCAATATCTCCTCAGATGGCGAATAGAGGGAGAGATGTGTGAACTGGTTTCCCCAAAGTTACCGAATTTGTAATTCTGAAGAAATTTGAAAAGTCAGACTAGTCTAGTAGTGAGGCAGATTAAAATTCACATCTTAGCACAAGCTAGAAAACTAGAAATATGCACAATACATGAGAATGAGTTACCAGGCAACACTTTGCAACACCACGGGAGTATTGGACTGATAGATTATATTTAGTCCTGAGCAGACTTTCTGAGGAAAAGGAGACTTGAGTTAAATACTGAAGAAAGAGGGGAACATTTCTTGTTTTTTTAAAAAAAACATGGGGATCTGTCAGGTTTGAAGCTGTTGAATGATGTGTGGAAAGGGTTCATGAAATGAGCAGATGAGTAGAAGAGGGAGAAAGTGAGCACTTAGGTTATGTTGAAGCAGAGAGCAATGTCTTGCTTGTGAACCAGAAGGGTAGATATGTAAGAAGATGCTCAAAATTTTGGTTTAAACAAAGTGGATGAGTCTCACCAACTTGTTTCAGATAAACAAAATTTGAAACTGAAACCTAAGAGAAAATGCCTTTCAAATTTAACTGCATTTTCTTCTATTTCTTTAGCCTAATTCCCCCTAACACCTATGTTTTAACCCACTAGGAAATCTTTTCCAAAGTTGCCTCCGGTGTCTTTCTTTCCTTCTTATCCTGTTCTTGTTTATTCTTCCATACCTTTATATATAAATTGCCATACATGAAATTGATTCCTGATTGTGTTTTCTATTTTTTACCTATAGGTGAACAGTAGTCTCCATTAGCTTGGCATCTATCCAGGGGCAGAATCCTTATTATCTTCTTCTCTAGGGTTCCGCTGCTCAAAGCACTGGGCACTGATGTGTTATGACTGATTGACCTAAGTCTCCATCTTTTCAATCTGGAACTTATTCAATGAAGAGAGAGAACCACACCGTGGTGACTGAGTTTATTTTCCAGGGTTTCTCCAGTTTTCATGAACACAAGCTCACTCTGTTTGTGGTATTTCTTGCCTTGTATCTTTTAACACTGGCTGGCAATGTCATTATTGTGACAATTATCAGCATTGATCGTCACCTCCATACTCCCATGTACTTCTTTCTCAGTATGCTTTCCACTTCAGAGACCACATACACATTGGCCATTGTACCACGGATGCTCTCCAGCCTCATAGGTCTAAGCCAACCCATCTCCTTGGCTGGCTGTGCCACCCAGATGTTCTTTTTTATCACTCTGGCCATCAACAACTGCTTTCTGCTCACAGCAATGGGGTACGACCGCTATGTAGCCATCTGCAACCCCTTGAGGTACTTAGTCATCATGAACAAGAGGGTTTGTGCCCAGCTGGTGTTGGGGGCCTGCAGTATTGGGCTGCTTGTGGCCATAATTCAGATATCATCTGTGTTCAGGCTGCCTTTTTGTAATAGAAAGGTAGCCCATTATTTCTGTGACATCCGCCCAGTTATGAAACTCTCCTGTGCTGATACCACTGTACATGACGTAATTAATTTTATCATCAGTTCACTGGTTATTGTGGTGCCCATGGGCTTGGTCTTCATCTCCTACATCCTCATCATCTCCGCAATCCTCAAGATTGCCTCTGCTGAGGGCCGCAAGAAAGCCTTTGCCACCTGTGCCTCCCACCTCACTGTGGTCATTGTCCACTACGGCTGTGCCTCCATTGCCTACCTCAAGCCCAAGTCAGAGAACACCAGGGATCAAGACCAGCTGATCTCTGTGAGTTATACCATTTTTACTCCACTCCTTAATCCTGTTGTGTACACTTTAAGAAACAAGGAGGTCAAAGATGCTCTTTATCGTGCTATTGGCAAAAAATTTCTTGCCTAGAGACTTTGGCAGTTTGATAGGTAATTTATCATAATGTGGGTATTTTTGTAAGCTCTAAAAAATTTGATCCTATCATTCATCCTCTACCCAGAGAGAGTTGCAAAATTTGGTGTTAAGGCTGCATTAAAGAATCAAGAGTCTCCCTGACCTGACTCTCATTTTTACCATCCTTCTATACCTTCTACTAATCTCACTGGTCACCACTACCAGTGGAATGGTCAGATGCTGCTACAATGTAGAAATCTGGTAGGAAACTTAAGCAAGAGGGTGGCTAGTTGTTATCAGATGGCAGAAAAGTAGGCAGCATAACACCTATTTAAAGTGATGGGTTGAAAGAGCAACCTAAATTTCAGTTAGATATTGAGCACTACAGCTTCAAAGAGGACATGGCTGGTATACAGGATATGTTGGAAACACAGCTGAAGCCAACTTTCCCACTTATCATCATTTTCTCCTTAGGGCAGTGACAAGAGTAACAGACCCTAACATTCCAGAAGAAATATTATCAGCTTTAAACATTCTCACCTGCCTTGGAGACTCATGACATTTTTTCCAGTTTTGTTGAGGCTCACATTAGAACTACTCCCTTGGTGAGTCTCAATTACTAGTATATTCAGTGCAAGTAACTTGCTCGTGTTCAGCCTCTGAATTTTCCTGCATTTATACATGAAGGGTGTAGCACATATGTTATACTGTATTCACAAGTATAGGGATATCTGAACATTTTTTTTTTGAAATTAAATTTAGTAATAGCACCTCCCAGCTAACTCTTGCTATCTCAGCTGTGGAAATTAGCCCATAATTTTCATTCTTCTCTATGTAGAAAATAATCTGACACCCATATCTTGCCTTTACCCTCTTCATCTCTACATTGATGAAGATTGTTTTCTGTGAATACTTGGGTACCTGGTTTAAACTCTAAATTTAAACACTTGTCTAAGCAAGAATCCAGGAGTCTCCTAACTCCTATTGTTACTGCCTTCTAACGGGGAAGTTTATCTTGATTTCTAAGAAAGGTTTAAGGTTTTAGAATTATTTGGCCTGGAGAAAAAAGGAGGCAGAACTTGCCAAATGTCTTTTAGTCCATAAAGGGCTGATGTAAAAAAAAAAACAAAACGAAAATAAACAAACAAAATACCCTGTATCTCCCACCTACCATGGCTATCCAAGTGTCCCCACTGAAAATGCATTGAAAGTGCATGTCAAACAAAGGACCTGGGAGTCCTTAATGGTAAAAGGGCCAAGGAGAAAAATAATCATGTTTATGAAGTATAGTCTGAAAGAGTAAAAGATATGCCCCGCTCAAAACAGCTACCTCCAAGAGAGCAACCTGAGAGTGGGGGTGAAGAGGGACCTTCAGGGCAATTTATCTTTTCCTTTATCTGTGTGTTCCCTGAGAACACCTATTGGCCTTTTCTGAGGTGAGTACAAGGGAAACATTCTCATAACCCCACTCCTGTGAAAACCCTTCTCTTTGAGCCGCTCTCTTTGGGGGTCCTGCTCACTGTAGTATACCATTTCTGAAAGCTTCTCCTGATCATCATATCATTTTTATGGATTGCTGGATTTAGTACACAGAACTCCCATAGAATTTCCCACAGCTGTACAGGGCTCTACAAGATTGGTGCACAGTACTGAAAGCTGTGTGTTCCTCAGAGTTCCTATATATATATCTTGATGCTGTAGAAAATTATGGTGCAATTCATCCAAAGTAATTTTCCAACAATAAATAGTGTATACTGAAAGCCTATCTATCCCTTGTCTTTTTTTTACTTTTATTTATTTATTTCCAATGTATGTTTCACTGAAGCATAATTGATTATGCATATTTGTGGATACAAAGTTGACTGTCAACAGTTGTTACAATGTGTGATGGTCAAATTAGGATAGTTAGCTTATTCATTGCTACAATATGTAATCATTCTTTGTGTCCATTAACTAATTTTTCATTGATTTCTCATTTACCTCCTTCCCTCTCCCTCTTCCCCCTCCACCTCTAGTAACCACAGTTCTGTTCTCTCTCCTTCTAAAAGTTCAATGTATTATTGCCATTGTTGTTTCTTTCTTGTTCTCTCTCTTTCCTTATTGCTTATTCAATGTAGTTTACACCATCTTAATGGAGCCAGAAAACAAAAATAAAATTAATGGATTTAATTTCAAAGAGTATGTGATTATCACTAAACATAAATCATGACTAAATGGAATGAGGCTTAAGCCCACGCCTTGGGTTTAGTCACCACATAGCCTTTGTCTTCATAAGTCAAGCCCTGCCAATTCAGGAGGTTGCCTCCATAATGGAACTCACACACCTGCTTTAAGGGAAGAATATAATCCCACAAGGACACATCCCGTATCTCCCCAACAAAGGATTGTTTTGCACCAAAATGTCCCCCAAAGGAATCCTGCTCTTATCCCAGGATAATCTTTGCCTCTGCCCCTACAGAGTACCCCTTCCTCACACCTTTCCTCCCCACAGTCTTCTCATTCACCTAGAGTTCAGCAATCCCAGAGGCAGACTCCCAGCTTGCACAGACATGGATTGGGGCATAGGGCCATGGGGGGGCCTGGAAAGTGGCCTTAGAATTCCCAGTGTACAGCATGTACTCTCCCATTTCGTTGACAAAGAGAAGCAGCTCATTGTCCTGGGACGGAGTGTTGTAGGAGAAGAGGCTATAAGGGCAGGTGAGGTCCGTGAGGATTTCAGGCACAGCAAGAAGTTCTGCAGTGGCTTCTTCACCTTGGGGATCAGGGACACATAGGCTGTGGTTGATTCTTGAGCGAAAATAAACATCTTCCCTCTCAGGTCTGTAGAGAGAGACAATGTGAAGATTATTCTGTCAACTTTCTTCCTTGATTTGTTTTCACTGTGGATGGTAGGCTGCCTCCTGACAGAGTATATACAGTACAGTTTACAAAGTACCTGTAATGGCATTATCTCAGTGATGGTATATGCAAAATATCGATGTTAAAAGGCAGGTTTTGGTTCAGCTGTCTTGTTAAAAAGAGAAATTAAAGATGTCTCATATCAACTCCCACCTCCAGGTTCCTTTCAGATTTCATCTGGATAGAACAGCCAACAGCAGTCACAAAAAATGAAGCACAGCTGACTCATGGAGTATAATGGATAAAGCATGTAGCATCCCATCCTCCCACCACTGGTTAAATTCTGAGATTTCTCCCATTGAACACTTGCTGCTGGGGATAGATAGAATTTTAATGGCTCATCTTAACCTTGACTTGGCTATGATAGATGAACACTTGTGGCTAGTGCAAAGTCTGAGGAATAGAACAGTGTGCAAACCACATGGTCCAGACCTTTACAGTATCTTTGCCTTCCTCTCCATTCCTTTTTTGCAGGTCTTGAGTGCCAGTTCAGGACCAATTTTCTGCTCCTTGTTTCCCCATGGCTACAACACAAGGATCATGCTATTACTTATTATTGACTTATTTCCTCTTAAGACCCACAAGAGAAAAAGAGGGGTTAATGACTGTTATATTAACTGTTTTTTTTTTTTTTTCTTGCTTAGGAAAACAAATTTAACAAATACTATGGTGTGGAAAATAAATTAGTGAATAATGACTAACTGAATCAAGAGTGACGTAGCCTAGAAGCACTATGAGGTCTTAAGCTGAGTTGGTTCTTCTTCATAGTAGGAAATGGATAAAGAGCTTGAATTCTTATTTCCTCAGATGCAAGGGCTTCTTAAGAAATGCTTGCCCTGGGCAAAGAATAGAAACAGAGTATTTAGGGAGAGGAAGCCAGGAGGAGACAGACTTCAATAGAAAGAGGGAGAACTTCAGTCAATACGACAGGAACTAGGAGAATGGGAAAGTAAACCATATATTTATACCCTGTGATTTAATCATCTCACTGCTAGTGATTTGTAACCTTGTCAGTATACACACCTGGAGCAAAATAGCATGATTAGCTGAAGTATGAGATTTTGAATAATTTATCACTGGTAGTAATACTATAGAGAAATGAGTGTCTCAAACTTGAGAAAATGAGTATGGCCTTAGTGGCAGTAATAGAAAGATAAAGGATGCCAAAACATCAAAGTTTTTTTTACTGCCAATAAAAACTAATTTTTAGAACATTTACACATCACAAAGTACATTTTGCCTATAACTGATCTCACGCAATTTTCATAACAATACTTTGTCAGATGGATGTTGTTTTTATCCCCATTGTATAGATGAAGAAACTGGGGCTCAGAGTTCAGGGACTTCACAAAGGGAATTCAATTAGGAGAAACTGGTTCTCTGATTTAAAGTCCAAGCTACTTCTATGATTTTATATTTTCTCTCATGTTACCCAGACTGGGTGCTTGAAAGGATCAGAGAGTGAATACCACAACCCTTGTAACAACTTCTCTTTTTCTAGCAAAAACCACACATCCCTTCATATTCTCTCAAGTGAGAGGCAGTGGTGTTCCCTTACGACAAGCAAATCCAGTTCTCTTTTCTCCCTGGGATTTCCTTATGCCAGGTATATCCATATTCATCAGCATCTATACTGGTTTAAAAAATATGTTAAAAAATAATTCCCCTCTGTGTGGGTGCAGGCTGACTCACTTCTAACGAATAGAATAGACCTGGAATGAGGTATGTGATTTCTAAAAAGGCTGTGGCTTCTGTGCTGAGCATGTTCTCTCCCTGTGTTGGATCACTCTCTATTGGAGAAGCCAGCTGACATGTTATAGGCTCCTCTATAGAAAGGTCCTCGTGGCAAAAAACTAAGGGAGTTCTATGACCAATAGCCAGTGAAGAACTGAGGCCCTCAATGCAACATCATGCAAAGAGCTGAATCCTGACAATAACCACATCAAGTGAACTTGGAAGCAGGTCCTCTCCTTGAGCCTTCAGATGAGACTACAGTCCTGGTTGATTAACTACAACCTTATGAGAGACCTTGAGTCAGAATCATCAGCTAAGCCACCCCCTATTCTCTGACCCACAGTAAGTATGCCATATTAACTTTGTTATTTCAAGCTGCTAAGTTTTGAGGTAAATTGTTATGCAGCAATAGATAACTTATCCACCATCCTGCACTCATACCTTCCTGAAAACAGCAGTAGCGGCAGCAGCAACAACAACAACAAAGTTGCTGTACTCTAGTTCCCCTGAACTAGTCCTGGAGAAAACTTCCTGACTAGGCTCAGTACCCACCTGACTGTGTCACTCCTTCTGCAGGAATGGTGAAAAGCAGGACACCCAGAAGAAGCTTCTTCGTGGCGCTGTCCTTGGGCCTTCAGGAGCAGTGGGAGGGACAGCAGCAGTTGCCTCAATGGAGAGATGCTCACTGGTTGGCTTCTTATGATGTGCTCTTAGGGGCAAAGCCTTTGCTCCAGCAACAGAAAGCAAAGTTATAAATAGTTAAATGTTAACTGAACCAGGATGTAGCTTAAAAAATATTTGCTTACTTTTTGACTTATAGTTTCTGTTATTGGATCTTTTCCTTTTTTTTTTTTTAAATTGTTCTGTTTCATTCTGAGCAGTCCTATTTATGCCCCTTTCTCCTCAAAGAAAGAGACCCTATGTTCTCCTGAAAGGATCTTTTACTATATCAATAATATATTGGTTTTTATTTTGTATATATTTATCCAATATATTATTACAGTTAAGGGCTACATTGTTAAGTCAATTTTATTAAAATCACTATAATGTTCCTAATACACATCTAAAAAGACAAATTTGACTTATCCACATTAAATAAGTGGTCTACATTACTGAATTAACCTTAAATTAATTATAAAGGAGCATAATTTATGGACAGATTAAAAATATTTTAAATATCACATTTAGTTCAGGGATAAAAATATATGCATTAAAGTATAGATTGAAATTTAACTATTTTTTGCTACATCAGAAATGAACAAAACTTTCTTTGATAAATTTGATTTTGTTTTTAACATCTAGAGCCTAAAAAAAATTAAAAAATAATATTCATGCTTAGTTTCCAAGTGCTTACTTTTCCAAGGGTTTAATTAAGTTCTAAAGACATCTTGATGTGCTATAGAATACTTATTAGATTAGAATATTTTTGACAATGAATATGAATAAATTTCAAAAATAGAATATATATATATATAACTTAAAATAATAACACATATTTATAGACACAGACATATATACTATGATATAAACATGCAAAGGAATAATACACACATACTCAGTAGAGTGGTTACCTCTGAGGAAGGAGGAAGTAAAGAAGAGGAAGGGAAAGGAGTAAATTTTTAACTATATCAATAAATGTTACTACTTATAAAAAAGAGACAGGAAACAGGGGCTGGCCAGTTGGCTCAGCTGGTTGGAACATGATGCTGATTACATCAAGGTCCAGGGTTCTAACCCTGTACTGGCTCACCACCAAAAGAAGAGAGAGAGATAGAAAGCAATTCTAACAAATATGACATGGCAAATACATAGTATCTAATATATAATTTTGTAACTTTTCTCTAGTTTTTTATAAATTTAAATTTTTCATAATTCCTATTTTTAATTTTAAAAATAATCTTCATGTGAATTTCTGAGTAATGATTTTATGCTCCTCATCAACTTCTTATATTCCAACATGAACATTCCTTATGATTCATAACTTTAACCAATGACCTTTTATGAATAGATATGAAACAAATGTATGGCTGAGAATAAAAACCATGTGAAATGGTATTACAGTCAAAGCCACCACCTCATATTGCAGCGATGGACTCTCTGAGTGGCTGAATCCTGAGTAGGCACTTCTGATCTCCACTAACAAACCTGCTCAACTGACACCCACTCGGAAAGTGGGTCTTCAGTAGGTTCCATTTCAAAGAAAAAAGGTCAAGAAATAGAGGGCCTTCCCCTTCTTTTGTATGTCAAAGCCCGCAACAAACCTACATAGTGAATGATGTCAATTTTCTGATGAGATATCAATTCTTCATAGTTGCACCATGTCCCAAGACCTAGAACACAGATAGTAAGTATCAGAGCGGCCACGCCTCATGAAGACAGACATAGAGCCCGTTTCGATTTCTTGTCTGACTTGTTAGGCTCCCTCATGGGAAAATAGGAAATGGGAAGTACAAGATGTGGGGCAGTCACAGCACCTGAAACTGCAAGGAGGAAAAAGCATTTCTATTCATTTCCACACACACACACACACACACACACACACACACACACACACACACATATGTGTATATATATATATATTTATCATCTAAACTTGACCCCTGTCAGCTGGAACTAAAATTTTGTCCTTGAAAGAAGAGTTTAAGAAGCCAGGTGGTAAGTGTAGCCTCCTCTTTTGGACTGTTACAGCCCCTGAGAATTCTCTCAGCTCTCAATATTCACTTGGGAAGGATGGCAGAGTCTGGTCGATACTAAGTCTAATTAGTTGGAAACTCCTAATCTACAAAAACAGGGGTACAGGTAGACTCAAGGGATTTTTATGGGGAGAGAGAATTAGGATGGGACCAGGGAGGGGTGGTGAAAAATGGGAGAAATGATTTTTTGAGTACCTGGGATTCCCAGGGCCAGAGAAAGGAGAGATGGCTTGGTTGCTAGAAGGGAACATCATTACCTTAAGTTCAACAGAATAGGAATGGTCTGAGGCCTATTTGCTGGAAGGAGAGAAGATATTGCAGGGGTAACAGCCTCGACTAACCCCCTTCTAATTGTGTGACCTTCAGGGAGTTATACACTTCCATGAGCCTCAGTTTTCTTATATGTAAAATGGGAAACTTTTTTCTGAAAATTCAGCTACCTGATGAAGTTGTTATAATTATTAAATGAGATGTTATGAAAAAAATGAAAACTTTACTATTTCTGAACTATCCACTCAAAAATGAGCTACTGTCTTCCTTCATAGGAGGTTTCCCAAAACAAGCACATTTTCTGGCTTTCTTTCAAATGTGAATTCTGACAAAAACACAAACTCTATAGAGAAACAATTAGAAACATAGAAAAATAGGATATTCTGAAAATCCCACTCATGATGATCTGGTTCTGGGAGAAAAGAAGAACTGGTTTCATCTTTACGTGGGGAATATCCTTAAGAATCTTATTATAAATGGTGTTGGGAAAACTGGATGTCCGCATACAGAAGAATGAAACTGGACCCTTATTTTACACCATACACCAAAGTCTACTCAAAGTGGATTAAAGACTTAAATGTTAAGACCTGAAACTATAAAACTCCTAGAAGAAAACACAGGGGAAAAGCTCATTGATATTGGCCTTGACAGTGATTTTGTTGGATATCACACCAAAAGCACAGGTAACAAAGTAAAAATTAAACAAGTAGGACTACAAGAAACTGAAAAGCTTCTGCACAGTCAACAAAATGAAAAGGCAGCCTACTGATTAAAAGAAAGTATCTGTGAACTATAAGTCTAATAAGGGGCTAATATCCAAAATATATCAGGAGCTCATACAACTCAATAGCAAGAAAATAAATAACTCAAACAAAAATGGGCAAAAGACCTGAATAGACATTTTTTCCAAAGATGAAATAAAAGTGGCATACAGGTATATGAAATGGTGCTTAGCATCACTAGTCATCAGGGAAATGCAAATCAAGAGCACAATAAGATATCACCTCACACCTATTAGGATGACTATTAACAAAAACCAAAAGTTATGCATTGGCAAAGGTTTGGGGAAAGGGAATCCTTGTACCATGTTGGTGGGAATGTAAATGGGATGGCAATTATGAAAAACAGTATGAAATTTCCTCAAAAAATTAAAAATAGAACTACCATATGATTAAGCAATCTCATGTAGGGATACATACCCAAAAGAAATGAAATTGATACTTCAAAGAGACATTTGTACTCCCATGTTCATTGCAGCATTAGTCATGATAACCAAGATATGGAAACAACCTAAGTGTCTGCTCACAGATGAGTAGATAAAGAAATTGTGGTGTGTGTATACATACACACACACACGTGCGCACGTGCACACACACACACACACACACAAGAGGGTACTTCAAAAATTCATGAAAAGATTTGTATTATCTTTTAATTCTATTTTTTCACAAACTTTTTGAAGTACCCTTATACAGTGGAATATTACTCAGCCTTAAAAAAGGAGATCCTGTCATTTGCAACAACGTGAATGAAACTGGAGGATGTTATGCTAAGTCAAATAACTCATACACAGAAAGAAAAATATTACATGATCTCTTTTATATGTGAAAGTTTTAAAAAGTCAAATACATAGAAACAGAGAATAGAGCTGTGGTTACCAGCGGAGGGGAGGAGAAGGAAATGAGCTGCATATCAAAAAATACAATCTTGAAGTTGTGTAGGATAAATAAGCCTTGAGATCTAATATGCAGCAGGAGGACTATAGTTAATAATATTGTATTGTATATTGACAATATGCAAGCGAGTAAATTTTAGGTGCTCTTACCACACACACACACACACACACACACACACACACACACACACACACACACACACACATAAAAGGTAACAATAGAAGTGATGGATATGTTCAATTGCTTAAATATAGTAATTATATCACTACTTAGATGTATATCAAAACATTTTGTATGCCTTATATTTATACAATGAAAAATGGTAAAAAAAATTTTTTTTTAAAGTAAGAAAGAATGAAAGGAGAAAATCCTCAGGCAGAGTGGATAATAGCATGCTCTTTATATATTACTTGCTTTTTATTTCCAGCCCTGCCACTGACTTACTATGTGAACTTGAGTGAGTCATTTCATTTCCATATGTTAGTTTTCTCCTTTGTAAATTAGGATAATAAATACTGTTTTTCTATCTGTCTCAAAAAAAGAAATTACTATGATTATTTCATCTTAGGAAAAGGAGAAATGAAGTATCACTGGATATGCTTCATTGGAAAAGTAACATTTTGATTTAGTAAATTATAGGTAAATATCTACTGTCAGTCATACTTGGCCAGAAGACGGTTTTATTCTTCCTGTTCTTCCTAAACAAAATTAAGCAGATGAGTCCATAATGACTATATCCCCATCTCTATCTTAAAAGGGGGTGAGTGCATGGGATTTCAGCCACAGCATCTGTGATAACAACTTTAGGAACACTGAAACAATGGGGATTTGTCCTTTTTCTTATGAACAGGTGACTAGGGATTGAGGAGGATATGACACAAAAAAGTAGTACTTATATCAATAAGTTCAACTTTTCTACTTTTTACCCAAATAGGAATGACAGACAGAAAAACGAATTCAAAGTCCAACAGAAATAACAATTATTTATCATTAACCACATCCAACTCAACAGGGAGAATTTTCTGACTTTGAGGATGAACTGCCTAGAAACGAGGTATGTTCTGTGGGTTGATTAAATTGTGTCCCCCAAAGGTCATATATTAAAAGCTTAGTTTCCACTGGGACTGTTGGGAAGGTGGGAAATCCTATTATGATAATTAAAAGCTGGGGCTATGAAGAGGTGATAGAATACAGGACCATGCCATAGTAAATGGATTAATAATGGTTGTCAAGGGTGTGGTTCTGAGGGCTTTCAAAGAAGAGCATGTCAGAGTTTCACTCTCTTTGCTCCACCACTTTGCAATGTGATACCCTGCTGTCACTGTCACTGTCACCATCACCAAGGACTTCACCAAATGTGTTCCCTGGACTTTGGACTTCCCAGCCTCCAAAATGGTAAGCAATAAATTTCATTTTCTTTATAAATTACCCAGTTCTGTGCATTATGTTATAAGCAACAGAAATGAATTAATACAATAATGAGGGGAGAAAAAGGATAGATGGGGCTTCACATTTTTTCATTATGCTCCATAAATCAACCTTTGTAACATTCCTGGAATTGAGTTTATAGAACTAAACAAGTGAGTTAGGGAAGAGAATTAACTTATGAAATCTTTAATTCCTCTATCATATGTAAATAAGATAACATATATTTGCCAGTCTTATGTAAATTCCAATATGCAGTAGCTATATGTGGAGATAACCAGAAATTAACATGTGGTCAATATGAAGTTGCTAGAATAATTTTATCTTATCTCTTATGTATAGATATTGTATACATGTCCTGATTCTAGAGAAATCCTATACTTGAACCTCACCCATGGCTGAAGTTTCTTATTTCACAGCACTTGGACCAAGGCAATGAGCTCTTTCTATATCTGCATAAAACTGGGGAGTACTTTCTATCTATTGGGTATGTAGAGGGCATTGTCAAGCCACAGTAAGACCCCTTGCCTCAATACACATGTGCCAGCTGAAGTCAACCTCTGAGATTGTAGAACTCTTAGATGGAAGAAAGGCACCAGGTGAGAAAGGAATAGTCAATGGAACAGAAAGCAAAGATCACCCTCAGGCAGGAGCAGGATTCCTTTGGGGGCATATTTGATAGAGCCAATCCTTTGATGGGGAGATTTGGGATTAGTCCTGTAGAAATATGTGCTCTTCTCAAAGGAGACATATACTAACTACTGTGATGACCTCATCCTAAACTGGTAGGCTTTCTTTTTATTCTGATAACTATTTATGTTGACGTAATTTCAGACTTACAGAAAAATTGCAGGAATAGTACAAAAAACTTTCCATATTCTTTTTATAAAATTTTTATTGTGGCAAAATATACATAATATAGAATTTATCATTTTATCAATTTTTAAATGTACATCAGTGGTGTTAGGTACATTCTCAATGTTGTGTAATGATTCACTATCTATTTTTGTAATATTTTGATCATCCCAAACAGAAACTATGTACCCATTTATATTAGTCAGTTTTCTGTTGCGTATAACAGAATGCCTGAAACTGAGTAATTTACAAAGAAATGAAATTGATTTCTTAGAGTTTTGGAGGCTGGAAGGTCCAAAGTGCAGGAGGCACATCTAGTGAAGACCTTCTTGGTGAGGACTCTATGAAGTCCCATGGTGAGAATGGCAAGAGAACTTTCACATGCTCAATTGCTTTCCTTATAAAGCCACCCATCTACTCCTTGGTAACCCATTAATCATGAATGGATTAATCCACTCATGAAGGCATAGTGTTCATGATCCAATCACCTCTTAAAGGCCCCACTTTTCAAATGTCATAATTAGATCTCCCATCCTCTTAACACTGTTACGATGGGGATTAAGTTTTCAGCACATGAACTTTTGGGGAATGCATTCAACCCATAGCACCATTCAACAGTAACTCTCCAATTCCCCCTTTCTCTTCTTCTGGCAACCACTAACCTACTGTCTATTTCTATCAATTTGTCTGTTCTGGACACTTCATATAAGTGAATCATGAGATATTTGTTCTTTTACGGCTTACTTAGCATAATTTTTTTAAGGTTCATCCAGGTTATAGCATATGTCAGAATTTCATTTCTTTTTAAGGATGAATAAGAGAGTTTCAAGATGGCGGCGGCTGCGGCGGCTGGCGCGGAGTAGCTGAGGTGGAAAAGGTGGCCACTGGGCCTCAGGCAGCCGGGAAACTTGTGGACCTTCCTCTGGCCATCTCTTAAGGGAGGTCTGCTGCTGCTGGCCGGTCGTGGGGGCTCAACGCCACTTTGCCCCTGGCAGGAGAGGCTGCCTCATTTACAGGCAACAGCTTTGAAGTGTGGAGCAGGAAAAGAACTGATTCTTAGCTGCAAAAGCGAGTCTTGAAACAGGGAACACGGCGCCAGGGCTGCTGTGGATGCAGCCAGGATCCCGGAGGCTGGGGCCGCACTGAAGGCGGCCAGCTGCCCTATTCAGGATTCGAGGTTTCAGGCCGGCATTAAAGAAGATTCCTGGGAGCGCCCGAGCGGCGCCGCGACAGAACAGCCCGAGGCGGCAGCGCCGAGAACACGGAAGGCAACAAACCAGAGACAGAGCGAGCGCCCGACCTGGCACAGCACTGTGAGTGATCCCTGGCACAGCTCTGTTCGGGGGGTGAATGCCCACGTGGCTCCCCGCCTGCACCACCAGGCCACTCACTGCCCCGGTGCTGCCTCCATTTTCCCAGGTGCGGGCAGCTCCGCCCTGCTCGGCCATCACTGAGCCCATTTGCTTGGCCTGGCGCGGGGCTTCCCGGACCCTGCGGGCCGGCCTCCTCTCCCACTCCCTCCCCGGTTCTCTGGCGGGGGTGTGGGGCGTCCCGACCAGTGTTGGGAGGGCTAGGAAGTACAGGCGGGCCGACTGTCACTCCACCACACCCTGGACTCCGCCCCGGTAAACTTCCTGTTACTGGGAGGCAGATACCATCTCTGCGACCACCAGTTTGGAAAAAAGCCTAACGAATTTCTGGTTGGGAATAGTGTGGTAGGAGAGTTCCCAGGTCCGCTTGAACCTGCCGGAGAGCAGGCTGCAGGCGGGCACTAGACTCGGTTTATACCGGGGGGATACAAAGGTGAACAAGACCCGAGAAAGATCTACACAGTGCTACAAAGGCACCCAGAGAGACCGGTCGTCTGTGCCTAGCAGAAACCTGGTAGACTTCCTGGGCGAGGCGGTGCTGAGCAGGGTCTTGAAGGCCCAGCTGATAGACGAGGGGGGCAGAAGACACGCCCCAGCCCAGCACAGTGTGCACAGAGGGGGGAGACGTGCGGCCAGGGAGGCGGAGACTCGACAGAAACCACACACCCGGTGGGGTCGCCACTGCACAATCTAACAGCCTGGGCCAGAGCACACGGAACGGGGAGAAGTCCTGTACAGAAAGTGAAAGCTCAACAGAGATCACACACCCTGTGGTACGTGATCCACCAGCCCAGCAGAGTACAAGCTGACCAGAAAGGTGGATCCCCGGAGAAGCCCAAGACCCGAGGCAACCACACACACAAGACACTAGAGGCCAACTGAGCAGTAACGGCGGGAGCCATACTAAATTGGCAACCACAGCAACATCCTAGTTAGTCATTAGTCTCAAACCGGTGGGCTGTGAAACCCCCTGCCACAATGAATAAACACCAAAAAAAAGACACCAGAAATACAAAAAATCAAGAAAGTACACCACCAAAAGTTAATAAATCTCATACTCTAGATCCTATAGAACAAGAAGCCCTTGAAATAACTGACAAGGAATTTCGAGTGATAATTCTAAGGAAACTGAATGAGATACAAGAAAACTCAGCTAGACATCATGATGAAATGAGGAAAAGTATACAGGATCTGAAAGAGGAAATATACAAGGAAATCAATGTCCTGAAAAAAAATGTAGCAGAACTTGCTGAACTGAAGAAGTTATTCAGCGAAATAAAAAACACAACGGAGAGTTTAACCAGCAGGCTTGTCGAAGTTGAAGAGAGAACCTCTGAACTTGAAGATGGGCTGTTTGAAATAACACAAGCAGACAAAAAGAAAGAAAAAAGAATCAAGGACATGGAAGAAAATCTGAGAGAGATATCAGACAACCTCAAGCGCTCAAATATCCGAGTCATGGGTATTCCAGAAGGGGAGGAAAATGGAGATTCCATTGAAAACATATTCAACAAAATAGTGGCAGAAAACTTCCCAGGTATAGGAAAAATCACAGATCTTCAGATCCAGGAAGCTCAACGATCTCCAAACGTATTCAACCCAAAAAGGCCTTCTCCAAGACATGTCATAGTCAAATTGGCAAAACTCAGAGACAAAGAGAGAATCTTAAAAGCTGCAAGAGAGAAGCGTCAAATCACCTATAAGGGAGCCCCAATCAGGTTAACATCAGACTTTTCATCACAAACCCTAAAAGCTAGAAAGGAATGGGATGATATTTTCAAAATACTAAAAGACAAAGATTGCCAGCCAAGAATACTCTACCCTGCAAGGCTATCCTTCCGAAATGAGGGGCAAATAGTATATTTCTCAGACAAACAAAAACTGCGGGAGTTCACTACCACAAGACCACCCTTACAAGAAATCCTCAAGGGAGTACTGGGTTTGGTTCCTGAAAAATAACTACCACTGCCATAAAAACCTAAGAAAAATCTAAACCCGCTAGTACAATAAAAATGGCATTCGTGAAGAGAAAACAAGCTAACAAAAACACTATCTACAACCTAAGGAACCAACAAACAAAGAAACCAAACAGTAAATCAGAAAGCAAGGAACAAAAGACACCTAAGACAACCAAACAACCAATAAAATGCTAGGAATAAATCAACACCTTTCAATAACAACTCTTAATGTTAAAGGCTTAAATTCCCCAATTAAAAGACACAGACTGGCTGACTGGATCAAAAAGCAGGACCCAACTATATGCTGCCTACAAGAGACCCACCTCACCCATAAAGATTCACACAGACTAAGAGTGAAAGGATGGAAAAAGATTTACCATGCAAACAGAAAAGAAAAACGAGCTGGAGTGGCTATTCTTATATCTGACAAAATAGACTTTAAACTAAAAACCATAAAAAGAGACAATGAGGGACACTACTTAATGATAAAAGGACTGATCCATCAAGAAGACATAACAATCATAAATATGTACGCACCCAATGTTGGAGCAGCCAGATTTATAAAACAAACTCTATTAGACCTAAAGAAGGAAATAGACACTAATACCATAATAGCAGGGGACCTGAACACTCCACTGTCAATATTAGACAGATCATCTAGGCAAAGAATCAGTAGAGAAACACAAGATCTAAACAAGACTCTAGACCAATTGGAATTGGCAGATATCTACAGAACTTTCCACCCAACAACCTCAGAATATTCATTCTTCTCAGCAGCACATGGATCATTCTCCAGGATAGATCACATATTAGGTCACAAATCAAGTCTCAATAAATTCAAAAAAATTGGAATTATCCCATGTATCTTCTCAGACCACAATGGATTAAAACTAGAAATTAATAACAAACAAAAGTCTGGAAACTATACAAACACATGGAAATTAAACAGCATTCTACTTAATGACATATGGGTCCAAGAAGAAATCAAGCAGGAAATCAAAAAGTTTATTGAAACTAATGAAAACAATGATACATCATACCAAAACCTGTGGGATACTGCAAAAGCAGTATTGAGGGGAAAATTTATTGCATTAAATGCTCACTTCAGAAGAATGGAAAGATGGCAAGTGAACAACCTAACACTTCACCTTAAAGAACTAGAAAAACAAGAACAATCCAATCCTAAAGTTAGCAGACGGAAAGAAATCATTAAGATCAGAGCAGAACTGAATGAAATTGAAAACCAAAAAACTATTCAAAAGATCAACGAATCAAAAAGTTGGTTTTTTGAAAAGATAAATAAAATTGACAAACCATTAGCATGGCTAACAAAAAAAAGAAGAGAGAAGACTCAAATAACAAAAATTAGAAATGAAAAAGGCGATATTACAACTGATTCATCTGAAATACAAGGAATCATTCGAGACTACTATAAACAACTATACGCCAACAAATTTGAAAATCTGGAGGAAATGGATAAATTTCTGGACACACACAAGCTCCCAAAACTGAACCGTGAAGACGTAGAAAATTTGAACAGACCAATAACAATAAAGGAGATTGAAGCTGTTATCAGAAGGCTCCCAACAAAGAAAAGCCCAGGACCAGATGGATTCACAGCAGAATTTTACCAAACATTCAAAGAAGAATTGACACCGATTCTTTACAAACTATTCCAAAAGATTGAAACGGACGCAAATCTCCCAAACTCATTCTATGAAGCAAACATCATCCTGATACCAAAACCAGGTAAAGATATAACCAAAAAAGAAAACTACAGGCCGATATCCTTGATGAATATAGATGCAAAAATCCTCACTAAAATACTAGCAAACAGAATACAGCAACATATACGAAAAATTATTCATCACGATCAAGTGGGATTCATCCCAGGGATGCAAGGTTGGTTCAACATACGCAAATCAATAAATGTGATACACCATATTAATAAACTCAAACACAAGGACCATATGATCATCTCTATAGATGCTGAGAAAGCATTTGATAAAGTTCAGCACTCATTCATGACAAAGACCCTCTATAAGTTAGGTATAGAGGGAAAGTATCTCAACATAATTAAAGCCATATATGACAAACCCACTGCCAATATCATCCTGAATGGGGAAAAGCTGAAAGCTTTTCCTTTAAGAACAGGCACTAGACAAGGATGCCCACTCTCACCACTCCTATTCAACATAGTGTTGGAAGTACTAGCCAGAGCAATCAGAGAAGAGAAGGAAATAAAGGGCATCCAGATTGGAAAAGATGAAGTCAAACTGTCCCTGTTTGCAGATGACATGATCCTATATATCGAACAGCCCAAAACCTCTACAAAAAAACTGTTGGAATTGATAAATGATTTCAGCACAGTAGCAGGATACAAAATCAACACACAAAAATCAGTAGCATTTCTTTTCTCCAATAGTGAACATGCAGAAGGAGAAATCAAGAAAGCCTGCCCATTTACAATAGCCACCAAAAAAATAAAATACTTAGGAATTGAGTTAACCAAGGAGGTGAAAAATCTCTATAATGAGAACTACAAACCACTGCTGAGAGAAATTAGAGAGGATACAAGAAGATGGAAAGATATTCCATGCTCTTGGATTGGAAGAATCAACATAGTGAAAATGTCCATACTACCCAAAGTGATATACAAATTCAATGCAATCCCCATCAAAATTCCAAAGACATTTTTCTCAGAAATGGAAAAAACTATTCAGACATTTATATGGAACAATAAAAGACCACGAATAGCCAAAGCAATGCTCAGCAAAAAAAATAAAGCTGGAGGCATAACACTACCTGACTTTAAGCTATACTACAAAGCTATAATAACCAAAACAGTATGGTACTGGCATAAAAACAGACACACTGACCAATGGAATAGAATAGAGAATCCAGAAATCAACCCACACACTTACTGCCATCTGATCTTTGACAAAGGCACCAAGCCTATTCACTGGGGAAGGGACTGCCTCTTCAGCAAGTGGTGCTGGGATAACTGGATATCGATATGCAGGAGAATGAAACTAGATCCATACCTCTCACCGTATACTAAAATCAACTCAAAATGGATTAAGGATTTAAATATACACCCTGAGACAATAAAACTTCTTAAAGAAAACATAGGGGAAACACTTCAGGAAATAGGAGTGGGCACAGACTTCATGAATACGACCCCAAAAGCACGGGCAACCAAAGGAAAAATAAACAAATGGGATTATATCAAACTAAAAAGCTTCTGCACAGCAAAAGAAACAATTAAAAGAGTTAAAAGACAACCAACAGAGTGGGAGAAAATATTTGCAAAATATACATCTGACAAAGGATTAATATCCAGAATATATAAGGAACTCAAACAACTTTACAAGAAGAAAACAAGCAACCCAATTAAAAAATGGGCAAAAGAGCTAAGGAGGCATTTCTCTAAGGAAGATATCCAAATGGCCAACAGACATATGAAAAAATGCTCAACATCACTCAGCAACCGGGAAATGCAAATCAAAACCACATTGAGATACCATCTAACCCCAGTTAGGATGGCTAAAATCCAAAAGACTATGAACGATAAATGCTGGCGAGGCTGCGGAGAAAAAGGAACTCTCATACATTGTTGGTGGGACTGCAAAATGGTGCAGCCTCTATGGAAAATGGTATGGAGGTTCCTTAAACAATTGCAAATAGATCTACCATACGACCCAGCCATCCCACTGTTGGGAATATACCCAGAGGAATGGAAATCATCAAGTCGAAGGTATACCTGTTCCCCAATGTTCATCGCAGCACTCTTTACAATAGCCAAGAGTTGGAACCAGCCCAAATGCCCATCATCAGATGAGTGGATACGGAAAATGTGGTACATCTACACAATGGAATACTACTCAGCTATAAAAACGAATGAAATACTGCCATTTGCAACAACATGGATGGACCTTGAGAGAATTATATTAAGTGAAACAGGTCAGGCACAGAAAGAGAAATACCACATGTTCTCACTTATTGGAGGGAGCTAAAAATTAATATATAAATTCACACACACACACACACACAAACGGGGGGGGGAAGAAGATATAACAACCACAATTATTTGAAGTTGATACAACAAACAAACAGAAAGGACATTGTTGGGGGGGAGGGGGGGAGGGGGAAGGGAGGGAGGTTTTGGTGATGGGGAGCATTAATCAGCTACAATGTATATCAAAAAAATAAAATTAAAAAAAAAAAATAAAAATAAATAAATAAATAAATAAATAAATAAATAAAAAAGGATGAATAATATTTCATTGTGTGCATATACCACATTTTATTTATCTGTTAATCTGCTATGGACATTTGAATTGTTTTCACCTTTTGGCTGTTGTGAACATGCTATGAACGTTGGTGTACAAGTATCTGTTTGAGCTCCTGTTTCCAATTCTTCTGGAATGCTCATACACTTAGGATTGGAATTGCTGGGAAATATGGTAATTCTGTGTTTAACTTTTTGAAGGAGCACCAAACTGCTTTTCACAATGGCTGCACCATTTTACATTACTACCAGCAATTCAAAAGTGTTTTAATTTCTCCACATTCTAACCAACATTTCTTATTTTTGTTATTGTAGTTGTTCTTAATATAATAGCCATCCTAGTGTGTATAAAGTGGCATCTCATTGTGGTTTGGATTTGCATTTCCCTGATGGATAGTGATACTGAATATCTTTTCATGTGCTTTTATTGGCTATTTGTATATCTTCTTTGGAGAAATATCTATAAGTTCTTTGTTCACTTTTCAATTTTTTTTTAAATGTAGGAGTTCTTTATATGTTTTCAGTATTAATCCTATCAGATGTTAAGATATATAACTTGCAAATATTTCTTCCATTCTATAGGTTGTTGTTTTACTTTCTTAACAGTATCCTTTGATGGACAAAAGTTTTTACTCTTGTTGAAGTCCAATTATTTGTTTTCTCTTTTGTTGCCTACACTTTTGGTGCATATCTGAGAAATTACAGCCAAATTCAATGGCATGAGAAGTTTTCCCATGTCTTCTAAGAGTTGTATACCTTTAGCTCTTACACTTGGGTCTTTGATCTACCCTAAGTTAATAATTGTATATGGCATAAAGTAAGGGTCTGACCTCATTTTTTGCATGTGAATATACAGTATTCTCAGCACTATTGGTTGAAAGCACTGTCCTTTCTCCATTGTCTTGGCACTCTTCTTGAAAATGAATTAATCATATAGGAAAGTGTTTATTTCTGGGCTCTCCATTCTTTTTCATTGGTTTATATGTTGGTTATACCCCTTATACTTTTCAACTAGATTTCCTAAATGTTAATTATTTTACTATGTTTGCTTCATATTTCCTTTCTCTCTTTCTCCACACACATGCACATGTGCATATGCATATGTATGTATATACATACTTATATGTGTGTATTTTTTTACCTACATTTTTTGAACCTTTGGAAGGCAGTTGCAGACATGATGATCCTTTACACCTAAATACTTGTGTCTATTTCTTTAAAAAAAGGACATTCTCTTACATCCTGCATTCTTGGGGGTGAGAATTTTGTCATGAGGGCAAAAATCAGTTCTTTGTGCAAAAAAAAAAAAAAATCTTAGATATAACAATGACCTGTGGCCCTCCAAAGCTCAATCTTACACAATGAAATCTTATTTCTTATCATTTAACTTTTCTTATTAGGGAGAAATTAATTTTATTTACATATTAATTAATTAATTTAATTTATCTCCTTGGAGGAACAATAATAATAATAATAAAGTTGGGAAAACTTGTCTTACATAATCACACAACAATGGACATAGACACAATAGCCTAATATAATCCACAGGCCTTTTTTTTTTTTTCTCACCAGTTATTCCATTAATACAAAAGAAAGAAAAGCAAAAGAAAATCACAGCTCACTCATTACATTCTATTGCCATGTCTCTTCAGTCTTTTTTTTTTTTTTTTTTAAATCCAGAACAGTTCTTCAGTCTTTCCTTGCATATCATGACGTTGATATTTTGGAGAGTATAAGCCAGCTATTGTGTAGAATGTTCCTTAGCTTAGATTTACCTGATGTATCCTGATGATCAGATTCAAGTTATGCCCTTTTAGCAGGAATCTTGTTTTGTACAGTGTAGTTTTCAGGGGAAGGCCCTCTCAGACTGAAACACTATTCCAGGCACTGGGAATACAGCAAAGAACATGCTATGGTCTCTGCCCTCTTGGAGCTGACATTCTAGGGAGGAGACTACAAAGAAAATGAGTGCCCATATAGGAAAAGACTTAGCAGTAATACCATAAGAGACCTAACCTTGTCCTTTACAGCCTCAGTTCATTGGACCAAGTCTACGGATAAGCAGATTTAATACCAATTTAAAGAAGTCTCCCTCTTGCAGAGTGTTGCAAATAAAGTAACCTTCTCAGGGAGATGTTGAATTTCCCATTAGTCAAAAGACAGTATTGTGTAATGGTCAGCATTTGGCCTCTGTCATCACAGTTCACTTTGACTGGAAACTGATCCAGTCTCTATACCCTTGGGAAGATAATAATTCTACAAGCTTCAATATTCTTATTTGTAAAATGGAGGATAAAAATAATACATACATCGAAGAGTTTTTGTAAGTACTAAATACAGTGATGCACAAAAAATTCTTAGCTCAGTGCTTAGCCTTTATTAAGAGTTTAATAAGTGTTGATTATAATCATAATTTTTAAGAAAAAGACTACCTAATTAATCATTTTTCAATAAGATTGTCTATTAAACAAGGCTTTTTGTTTGTTTGTTTTTATTGATTTTATATATTTGTAGGGTTCAGAATCAAATATCAGTACATGTGTACAATATGTGGTGATCAAATCAGGATAATTAGTATTCTCACGTTTACAAAATGTAATCAATCTTTGTGACCCTTAACTAGTTTCTTTCCAAACTACCTCCCCTCCCCCTTTCTCACCTCTAATAACCACAGGTCTGTTCTCTCTCTCTCTTTTTTTTTTTTGAAAGTTTAACATATTATTGTGATTCTTTCTCTTTCTTTGCTTTCTGTCCTTCCTTCCTTCCATCCATCCATTTCTTTTATTTCTTTATTTTAAGTCCTACTTATGAGTGAAGACATGGTATGGTTCTTTCTGTGCCTGGCTTATTTTGCTTAACATAATTTTCTCTATGTTCATCCATGTTGCTGCAAATGGCAGAATTTCGTTATTTTTTATGGTAGAGTGTATATATATTGAGCATATATATATATATATATATATATATATATATATATATATATATATATATATATATATATATATATATATATGCCACAATTTCCTTATCCAGTCATCTGTCAATGGAAATGTAGGTTGATTCCAACTCTTGGCTATTGTAAATAGAGCTGTGATAAACATGGGAGTTCAGGCATTCTTTTAACACAATGATTTCCATTCCTTTGTGTATATACCAAGAAATGGGATTTCTGGGTCTGCAGCAGTTCTATCTGTAGTTGTTTGAGGAACCTCCATACTGTTTTCCACAGTGGCTGCACTAATTTACAGTCCCACCGACAGTGTAGGAGCATTTCCCTTTCTCCACATCCTTGCTAGCATTTGTTATTCTCTGTCTTTTTGATAACAGCCAGTCTAGCTGGGGTGAGATGATATCTCAGTGTGGTTTTGATTTGCATTTCCCTGATTCTGAGTGATGTTGAACATTTTTTCACGTGTCTGTTGGATTAAAAGCAAGGCCAGCATGGGGAGGAAGTATGCATTAAGTTCCATTGTAACTGTGCCGATTTTAAATTTCTTACTTTTTTTTTTTTAATTAATGGACATCAAAGAAGCATACAGAATAGTTTTCTGCAAGTACAATAGGGCATCTGGGTGCCCTGGGTTTGGCAGTTTAGAAGATGTCTTCTTTCTATTACAGTTGAGTTTGTGTACCAGACTGAGCCTTGGATGAACTGTGAAGAGCTTATCGTATTAAGGTTCTGGTTAAGCTCAGAGGTGGGCTTACTGAAAAGCTAATGAAACTAAAGCATTTCCTTCATTACAGAGACCCTTTATAGGAAACCATTTTTTCTCATTCTAACTAAACATTCATTTTCATGTCTTCAAAACCTGAATCCACCTCCTATTAGGTACCTGTACAGAAAACTGAAGTCAAATTCTGGTCCAATTATTTTACCTGATGAGAAAAAATTCTGGTTTTTGGGTCTCATCTCAGCTCTTGTCCCAGATTTTATGGTGTGACATATAGCAAATAAAACATAATGACATGTAAACAATGCCATTTAAAGCAATTTCTTTCTATAACCACTTGTCCCTTTTCTCTGAAGCAAAATGGTCTCTTCCATAACAAAATAACTTTTTAAGCCACTTTGTGTCACAATGTTGAGCTCCCACTTCCTCTCCTTTTCTGCATACCCCAGATCATTGTAGAGGGACAGATAAGCAAAGAGATCTTAAACTGCTTTGCAAAAAAGCAAAAACAAACAAACAAAAACACCTGGATTTTGGTGGTCCTCTGGAAGTAGAGAAGATAATAGAGGAGAAAGTGTAGAGAGAGGTTGGGCAATATGGCATAGATGACAACCTATGGAGAAATGTGGTCCAATGAGCAATTGTAATTAGTAGAGATAGTTGAAGAATTTAAAAAAGAAATATGAGATATTAACATTGAAACAGTTTGTACTGTGGTGCTATAATGTAACCTTTCTCCATTCTCTCCTACTATAAATTCTGCTATTAAAAACAAGGGTCTGGCTGACTGCTATTTTGTGGCAAACAAGGAAATGGGCTGGCTTCCTCTTCTGTGTTGGTGTGAGATCAAGAAAAGACAATAGCCACAGGAAGTAAGGGCAAGTGAGATGAAGGGGAATCAAGAAATCAGCATTAGAAACAAGCATAAAAAAATTCTAATGAATTTGAGAATTATAAGTGTTTTGAACTTCCCTTTACACCTCGACTAGTATGTTTGAACCAACTTTAAGCAATTGCATGTGTATGACAAAGGGAAGGTTGATGCCAACTGACATTTGGCATGACTATGTGTGTTAAAAAATCAGCAGACATTTGAAACACAGAATATATTTAGTAAATGTTGAGATTACTTTCCCTAGAGTACTGGAAGGAAAATCAATGACCATGAGTGGGAGGAGAAGCTTATGATCCTCAATCTATTTGTGCCTCTAATTAGTCTTCCCCTTGGGAAAGATGGAAAGTGGTGCACAGTACAGAGAAAAAGAATGAGCACTGCAAGGAGTACCATGCTAAGAGCTGGGGGACTTTGGTTCAAGTGCCAGCTCTTCAACTAATTCTAAGTGACGCTGGGAAGCAGTTCGCTTTTTAGATTCTTTATACACAAACCATTTGAACTGCTGTCTCTCAAATGCTGGCCAGCCCCTTAAAACTGAGCCCTTCCATTTATCTTTCTTATAGTACATCCATTTTTGTCTTGTTTTATTTTGCTTTGGGTAGGTGGTCTACTATTTCTCAGTCATCAACCAGTGCTTTTGATCCTAACTATGGTTTACTGAGTATATAAACACATTTCCCAAAGTATTGTCTTTTTCCTCCTGTTTAAAAAAATCCTTTTTGATTGTCTTCAGTATGACTTTCTCTTCCATCCAGACAGAATATTCATTCTTCAGTGTCTTCCTGATTCTTCATCCTAATTAAGTGCTAAGCAGAAGTGCCTATTGCCACCAACTGACATTGGCAGAGAGGCATACCTAACTTTGGAGATAACTATTTCTCTAAAATATCCAGAAACTCCTACCCAGTTTTTCATTTCAAATGAGATTATTGGCATTTGGTCTGAGAGGGGGTGGAGGTAAGGGTCAGAGACTATACAAAATGAGGTCGGTGTAGGCTAACAAGCACACTGCTGTTGGCTTCCCATCTGTAAGAACAAAAATGCATATGGACTGCTTGTTACACAAACATGTTCCCATTCAAGTTTGCAGTTAAGATTAAGTGGCTCTCATTGTGTAAAGTGCCTGGCTTTATTTTAGTGGGTGTTCCCTTGTGTTTGTTTATGTTGGCAGAAAGAGTTAGGTATTAAGTGCTGGTAGTAGAATATAGATGGTAGGTGAATATGTTTGGGATATTAAGCTTTCTACCATTAGAAAGAGGTCATTTTTATTATCTCCTTCCAGAATTGCATATTCTTAAAAGTTTTGATTTTTTGTCAAACGAATTGTTTCTTAAATAACTTTGTTCTTATTTAAAAGAAAAAAGAAACCAAACTTAATTGAAGTAATTCTAAGCAAAAGCAATGAAAGCTGACATCTGTTATCTTCACCAGGCAAAACTTCTGGGCACTAGGTCAGACCCAGAACTTACGGTGGTCACTGTACTGGTCTCATCTAACTAAAATATGGGTCCACTCAGAAACTCAGAATGTGCCTTAATTGGAATAAGGGTCTTTGCATATGTAATTACAGTAAGGATCTCAGAAGGAGACTTATCCTGCATTAAGGCGAGCTCTAAATCTAATGACAAGTGTCCTTATAAAAGACAGAAGAGAAGACACAGACACGCGTAAGTAAAGACTAATGTGGAGCTCAGTATGCTGCCACAAGACAAGGAATACTAGGATACACCAGCAGCAGAGGCAAAGGCAGTGTCCCCGCTACAGCCTTCTGGGAGCATGACATTGCAGGCACCTTGATTTCAGACTTCCAGTCTCCACAACTGGGAGAGAAAAAATTTCTGTTGTTTTAAGCCACCAAATTGTGATCATGTGTTATGACAGGTTTAGAAAACTAATAGAACTATCTTGCTGGAATATTCTAGCAGCTTTACAAATGAGAAATGGAAATAATCTGACTAAAGGATCCAGAATTTCACGAGTTGAGGCTGACTGGGATTGATTCCAGATGTAAAGGCTCAAGTGAGAGTTTATTCTTGGTGTAGATGCACATGGGCTAAGCAGGATTGGCTGAGATAATTTTTTCTCTTGTCATGACTCTTCCAGTGTCTTTCTCAGCACAATTGAGAGGCATCAGCCAAACTTAAATGGTTCCATGCAAAGATTTCTGGGAAAATCAGGGCAATAATTTTAATAATTTTGAGACTTTCAATAAGATAGGTATTTCTGGAGAATCTGGCCAGTGTGTGCCCCAGATAGCTTGATTTGATCCCCGGATTCAGCTGCTTAGACTCCTAATGGTCCCACTTTCCAACAAGAATGACAAGCCCTGAACCCTGATGATAACCAGAAATTTCCTAGTGATACGCACACTATAAAATTAATACTATAGAATTCATTCTCTGATGCTCTTCTCTTCTTTTTGTAGATCCCAGTTTTTGACCCATAATTTTCCTCGTGCCTGAAAAAATTCTTTTAAAATTACTTTTATAAGAAAGCAAAATATTTCAGCCCTCAAATATATTTCTTTGACTTATTTCAAGATGGCCAATTCAGAGAGACTGGAAAAACAAGATTGGCTAGAAGGCTTGTTTCTTGTGGAAAAAAAATTACGTCTGTATATGCAAATACCCAGACTTCTGCGGTACCTCCCTGGGCCACTATCTATTGCTTCTGAGAGCAGCTGTGAGACTACCTGAAGTATTTTCATTTGCATACAAGATGTCTCTACTTTAACTTCTGATTTCCTTCTTTCACTTGTGACAACACCTCCCTCCAGAACATCAGAGAAACCTGGTCTCAGACCATTGTTTTGGGGCTTCTACCTCCCCCTATCTTCTCTCTCTTATGAACACAGTATATAAGATTTGTTACTCCCATTGGAATTTGGGACATCATTCTCTTGTGATTACCCCTACGCTTTATCCCTTTTCCAGAACATTAAATAAAATTTGTTATGCTTTTTCTTCCTACTGATTTGAATTTGTCAGTGAATTTTATTAATGAAACTTGAGGGGTGAAATTTTCCTTTGGCCTTTACACTTTAAAGGTCAATCTCTTGGCAACAAATTTCCTAAGTTTTTATTTGTTTGAAAAAGTATTTTTTTTCACCTTCATCTTTGGAGTATATTTTCACTAAATGTGGAATTCTAGGTAGGTGGGGGGGGGGTGGTTTCCCCCAAAGCTTTAAATGTTTTATTTCACTCTCTTCTTACTTGCATGATTTCTGACAAGAAGTCTGCTGTAATTCTTATCATGTTCTTTTATAAGTAAGGTGTTTGTCCACCTGGCTTTTTCTAAGATTTTTTCTTTGTTTTTGGTTTCCTGCAGCTTAAATAATCAATATGCCTACCTGGTTTTAGATTTGTTTTTGTTTTTGTTTTTATTTATCCTGCTTGATGTTTTCTGGCTCATGGAATCTGCACTTTGGATTCTGTCATTAATCCTGACAAATTCTCTCTGTTAATACTTCAAATAAGTCTTCTCATTTGTCTCTTTCTTCCCCATCTGATATACTAATTGCACATGTTACGCCTTTTGAAATTGTCCCAATTCTTACATGTTCTGTTCTTGTTTTTCTGGTTTTCATTTTTTTCTTCTTTGTACTTCAGTAGGGGTAGACAATTGGTCTATCATTAGGCTCACTAATTCTTTTCTTACTTACGTCCAGTCTGCTATGAGAGTATCAAAGGCATTCTTCATCTGTTACAATGTTTTTGATTTCTAAGGTTTCCTACTGATTGTTTCTTATGTCTGCTTCCAATACCCATCTACCTTGCATGTTGTCTACTTTTTCCACTACAGCTTTTAATATATTAATCATAGTTATTTTGAATCTCCTGTCTGAAAATCCCCAAATCTGTGTCACATATAAATCTCTTTCTGATCCTTGCTTTGTCTCTTCAGAATGTGTTTTTTTTTTTCCCCCTTGTCTTTTAGCATACTTTGTAGTTTTTTGTTGAAAGCTGAACATGGTACATTGGGCAATAGAAATTGATGTAAATAATCATTTAATGTGAAGTTTTATGTTAATCTGGCTAGGAGTTGGGCTGTATTTAATGTTTGCTATATCTGTAAGGACCAGAGACTTCAAATTTTTCTAGTGTCTTTGTTTTTATCTCCTCTGTTAACTTTGGGATTCCATAAGCATTGCTACTCAGAGACAGTTTAACAGTTGCAGTTCTTTTAACTGTGACCTACCATTATATTGGAGCCCTACTGATCTGGTGGTAAGGTGTGGAAGTGGGGAGCACTCTATAATCTTATGATTAAATCTCAGTCATTTAGTGGGCCTGCGTTCCTAGGATGTGACCTTCACAAATGTATCTTATTCTCTCTCTCCACTCTGAGGTGAGACAGGGCTGAAGTGAAAGAAATGTACTTCCCCGATTGCACATGAGGCTGGTAAATCTTCACCTTTGCAGACATTTTTTATTATGGAGAAGACTCGCGTTGTATTTCAAAACATTTACACTTCCCATCCCTCCACCAGAACTATGAGAAGTTCTTTCTCAGTTCTTCACCATAAGAGCCCTGTGTAGTATCTGGTGGTAAAACCCACAAAAGTGGGCCCTCCCCCCCAAGACTGTAGCTTCCAGGAGTTTCTTATTCAGGATATTCTTCACTCAGCCTTCTTCAATTCATCAAAATTACCATTTAAGTGTTCCCTTTTACAACTCCAGGGTTTCTCCAGCAGGAAGCAGATCTGTCTCCATGTGACACCCTGGATTCACCTGTCTCTTCAGATTTATGGGTAGCAGTTTGCCCTATAATCTCAGTTCTTTGATGCATCCATAAGAAGTTCTTAATTTTGCATATTTATATTTTTTGTTGCTGTCATTGTTGTTGCCAGAATGTGAGTGATGACTTTTAAACTCTTTACATGTTGGAACTGAAAACCATCTGATCTAATTTTAAAGACCAGATTTTTAAATTTTTTTATAGTTTTTTAAAGAGCACCCTTTGTAGGTTGGCACAGCCTGGTTTTTTCTCAGGCTGAACTCCAAGTAGACATACCAAAACTATGTAAATAATACAATTATTTCAGTTTCTGTTTAACTTCACCCCTTCCTTGAAGCTTCATTTGAAGGCTTCAGCTCACACTGAGCTCACCTTCCTTTTTTTTTTTTTTTCTTTTTCTCTCAATTTTCACTTAAATACTACTTAGTGATACTTGATTATTGTTTGTGGATGGATGAACTATCTCCTTAAGTATAAGCTTTTTTATGGGAGAGACAATATTTTATACAACTATTATATCCCTAGTTGTGCTATAATAAGTGTTTATTAGACATATGGGAAGTATTAAATTAAATGCTTAGGGTAGTTTAAGGTTTGTATTTTTTTTCTTTTATTTTGGTGTTAGTGAGGCTCCATCAGTTTTTCAGGACAGAGATATGCCCAGGTCATTACAGTTCATAGGGGCTTATTGTAAGGAAAGCTGGGAAAGTGTTGTGAGGCACCCTCCCACAAGAAATGCACTTACTCGCTACTCGTGCAGAAAAGGGCAGTTTATTCACTCCAGCTGGACAGCATCAGTCTCCCAAGGAGCAACCAAGGAAGAGCGGTATTGGGCCTTGGTCTTGTGGGTTTTTAAAGGCAAAAACTACATCCCATTGGCACACCTGTTTGTCCAGGTGCACAAAGCAAGCTAGGGAGCTAGGTTACAGAGTCTGAGAATGAGTCGTTCGAGCTGTCAAGCATACAACTTTTCATTGTGTATGGTTCCTGTTCCCATATAATAATTCACTGTGTATGGCTCCTGTTTCTATGCAATGGTTTCTGTTTCTATGAAAAGGTCAACGGTTTCTCATGAAGAAGGGGGAGTAATCTGAAGGTCAGACAGGGGGCAAACGGAGTTACTTAGGTTAAGCAAGCAATTCTACAGAAGCAGATCGCATACGCTATGAGGGTGTAGGGAGCTCTATTTCAAAAGTAAGGAAGAGAAAATAAATCAGCCAAACATTTAGAACTCATAAGTGGCTGACACATCACTCACTACTAGTTCAAAATGCAATAATAAATGTATTCATTTCAAAGTGGGTGCAATTAATCAATAGCAGTTCTGTAAGTCCTCCATGTGGGTGACTCAACTCCTCCCACTCTGCTTCTCCCCCCTTTACCTACTTCTGCTTGACTACCTTTTCTCTAACTTTTCATGTTTTATTTATTGATTATTTAATTTATTTGATAAAAATTTAGCCAGTGAAATCAGCAAAATGGCAGAATTAAGTCCCAAGCTTCACTGTCTCCCACAGAGAGTTCAACTGGCAACTATCCACAGACAAGAATACCTTTGTGAAACCCTAAACCAGGAACTAAGATTGAGACACCTGCATGGACCACAGAAATGAATAAAGACCACAAGAGAAGGTAAGAGAAACGTTTCCACTGACTACATCATCCCTCCTCCCTCCCCCAAGTTGGCACAGACACAGGAGAGAATTTTCCAGGGCTCAATTACTATAGTGGGAAAAGAGAACTGGAAGTGGGCATCCATTTTCCCAAGAATTCTGAGATGCTTCCCAGGAAGCCCACCCTCGTGTGATACACAGAGGGTAATGACACACCGAGACCACCTGGGGTTAGGTAGAAACAAAGCAAGGAGTTGGAATTCACAGTGACAAACTCACATATCTTGATGGTAGTTCTGTGTACCTGCCAGTGGTGGTACCTAACCTGAGAGACCAGCCAACAGCATAGCCCACCTGCAAAGCTGAGCTGGTTGCTCCAAGTAGTGGTGAGGAGTTTTACCCAGCTTGAATCTCTACACAGCCAGTTTCCAGGCCCAGTCTCAGATTTTACCCAAAGTTTCTGCCCGGGGAGAGAGATGTTCACCACAGCACAATTCAAGAAAAAGCAGGGGCTAGTTTTGCCACACCTGAAAGTTTAAATATCACTCCGCGTAGCTTCAAAGCCCATATGAGACCCCACCGAGAAAGGGAGACAACCGTGACAGAACATTTTGGCAGAGAGCAGGGGCTAGTTCTGCCATATCCAGGTTCTGTCCTTCCCAAGCAGTGAATTTGCTTAACCTTGGGGCCCCACCTACAACTCTGCCTAACTGCATGCAGATCCCCAAAAAGCAGTACCACCAGGCCAGGAAATACACCCTGTAGCTTAGTTCAATCAGAAGTGATTGCAGTGTCCATCCAGCATATCTGGCTGATAGCAGAGCTCAGCCAGTGGTCTTGCCTAACAGTAGAACCCAGCCAGCAGCACCACCCAAAATCAGAGCAAAGGCAGCATCACAGTTATCAAGAGAATTTAAAAGGAAGCTCCACCTACCCAGGGTTATTACCAGCTGGCTCATCCAGAATCACATGCTGGACTAAATAGAGATGGTCTACCCCTGCCAAAGAGCACTGTAAGAGCTAGAACATATGGCTGTCTCCTCAAATACACAAGGACACAAGGATTAAAAAGAATCAGAAAGTCATGACACCTTCAGAAGAAACTAACAAAGCTCAACAATGAACCCTAAAGAAATGAAAATCTGTGAAATGACAAAGAATTTTAAAATAATCCCCTTAAAGAAGTTTAGTGAACTGAAAGAATAAACAAATAAAAATTAAATAAAGTTTAGAAAACAATACATGAACAAAACAATGTTTGACCAGGAAATAAGAATAATTTTTAAAAATCAAAATCATAATGATGAAGAATACAATGATTGAACAACAACAACAATAAAAAAACAGTAGAAATCTAGCTTCAACAGTAGGCTTGATCAAGAAGAAATCACCAGTGAGCTTAAAAACAGAATATTTGAAATATCCAGTAAGAGGAACAAACATAAAAAACTAGAAAAAAATGGAAGAAACTTACAGGAGTAATGGGACACCATCAAGAAACTTAACCTATGCATAATAGAAGTTCTACAAGTAGAAAAGAGAAAGAAAAGAAACCAGAAAGCATATTTAGAGAAATAATGGCTAAAAACTCCCCAAATCTGTGGAAGGATGCCAACATCCAGGTACAGGAAGTACAGAGCTCTCCTGTGAAATTTAACCCAAAGAAAGGTTCATCAAGGCACATAATAATCAAATTATCAAAAATCAAAGAAAAAAAATTCTGAAAGCAACTATAGATAAGGAAAATATTACATACTAGATAGTGCTAGTACAACTCTCAGCAGATTTCTCCAAGCCAGGAAAGAGTGAGATGATATATATAAAGTGCTAAAGGCAAAAAAATTGACAACCAACAATATTTTACTCAGCTAAGCTGTCTTTCAGAAATAAGGAAGTTCGTCACAATTAGGTCTGCCTTGCAGGAATTACTAAAGGGAGTTCTTAAAGCTGTATAAAAAACCCCACAAAAACCAAAAACCACTAATTAATAATATAAAACACACAAAAGCATAAAACTGAATGGCATAAATAATATAGAATGATATCCAAAATACTTTGGGCTAAAATGATGGTGTAAAGAAATTTTACCTCTAGTTTGATGATTAATAGACAAATATATTAAAACAACTATATCTAAAATTAATTGTCAGGGTACAAATACAAAATGATGCAAATATTGACATCAAAACATAAAATGGGGTTATATGCATTAAAGTTAAATTATGAGCTTGAAATATCCTGTTATCAGTATAAGATGTTTTATACTAAAAGAAAAAATCTAGGAATAAATTTAGTTGAGAATTTGAGAGATCTCTAAAGTGAAGTTTATAAAAATCTGATCTTTTTTTAAAAAAAAACACAAACAAATGGGAAGATATCCCATGTTCATGAATTGAAATAATTAATACTGTTAAAACCTTTATAATACCCAGTGATCTACAAATTCAATGCAATCCCTGTCAAAATTCCAATGTAATTTTTCACAGAAATAGAAAAAACAATTCTAAAATTCATATGGGACCACAAAAAAATCCTGAATAGCCAAGGCAAACTTGTGTAAAAAGAATGAAGCTGGAAATATCATACTACCAGACTTCAAACTACATTACAAAGCTGTAGTAATTAATACAGCAAGGTATTGGCATAAAAATAACACATCAAGCAATGGAACAGAATAGCAAGCCCAAAAATGAATCCACACATTTACAGTAAATTGATTTCAACAAAGGTGCCAATAATACACAATGGGGGAAAAAACAGTCTCTTCAATAAGGGGTATTCAGAGAACTGGATATCCGCATGCAAAACAATGAAATTAGACCCTTATCTCCTTCCATATATAAAAATCAATTCAAAATAGAGTAAAGACTTAAACGTAAAAATTGAAACTTAAAAATACTAGAAGAAAACGTAGGAGAAAAATTATATGACATTGGTCTGAGCATAATTTGGGGGGCATTAGTCTAAAAGCTCAGGCAACAGAAAAAAAAATAAACAAATGGAATCACATCAAACTAAAAAGCTTTTGCACAGCAAAGGAAACAATTAACAGAGTGAAGAGATAACCTACAGAATAGAAGCAAATATTTGCAAATGATACAACTGATAAGGGGCTAATATCAAAAATATATAAGGAACTCAAACAAATCAATAGCTAGAAAACAAATCATCATATTTAAAAAATGAGCAAAGAACCAGAATAGACATTTCTCAAAAATGACATAAAAATTGCCAGTAGATACATGAAAAAATGCTCAATATTAGAAATCATTAGCAAAATTCCATTAAAACCATAATGAGATATCACCTCACATCTGTGAGGTATGAAGCTATTATAAAAAAGATGAAAGAAGGTAAGTGTTGGTGAGGACAAGGAGAAAAGACAACCCTAGTACACTACTGGTGGAAATATGAACTAATACAGCCATTATAGAAAACAGTATGGAAGTACCACAAAAAAACTGAAAATAGAGTTATCATATAATTCAGCAATCCCACTTCTGGTTATATATCCAAAGGATTTGAAATCAGTATGCCAAAGAGATATGTGTACTCCCATGTTTATGATAATCAGGTTATGAAATCAACCTAAATATCTATCAACTGACAAATGGATAAAGAAAATGTGTGTGTGTGTGTGTGTGTGTGTGTGTGTGTGTGTGTGTGTATAATGAAATAATATTCAACCTTTTCAAAGAGGAAAATTATGTCATAAGTAACAACATGGATGAATTTGGAGGACATTATGCTAAGTGAAATAAGCCAGAATAACAAAAGGATAAATACTGCATGTTTTCACTTGTATGTGTGTATTAGTCTGTTTTGTGTTGCTATAACAGAATACCTGAGACTGGCTAATTTGTAAAGAACAGAGGTTTATTTGGCTTATGATTCTGGGACAGCTGTGTCTGGTGCGGGCCTCAGCCTGCTTCTACTCGTGGTGAAAAGTGGCAGGCAACCAGCAGGTACAAGCAGATCACATAGCGAGAGGAAGCAAGAGAGAGCAGAGGGGAGGTGCCAGGGTCTTCTAAACAACCAGCTCTTGTGGGAACTAATAGAGTGAGAACTCACGCATTAATCCCCCCACCCAGGGAGAGCATTAATCCATTCATGAGGGATCCGCACCCGTGACTCAATAAGTTTCCAACATTGCCACATTGGGGATCAATTTCCACATGACTTTTGGTGCGGACAACACATCCAAACTCTACCAATGTGGAAGCTGAAAAAATCAAACACATTGAAACAGAGAACAGAATAGAATGATGGTCATCAAAGGCTAGAAAAAGGGGGAAATGGAGACATGTTGGTCAAAGGGAACAATGTTTCAGTTAGACAGGAGGATCCAATAATAAATATTTGAGGTGAAAGATAGTCAATTACCTTGATTCAGTCATTCTACATTGTATACTTATAGCATCACTTTGTATACCCTATAAGTATATGCAATTATAATTTGTCAGTATCCAATAAAAATAAATTTTAAATAAAGATTTAATGAGCCCTCCCTGTATGCTAAGTATTGGCAAGCCTTAGGGGATAAAGGCAGCAAAAAGACAGAATTCCTGTGTACAGAATTTACATCCCAGAAAGAGACAAGTTAAGAAGTAATTAAGGAAACACATAGGAGAGGTATTTAATCCAGTCGAGGGGGTCAAGAAAAGTTTCTGGTTGGAAGTAACACCCAAAATGAGAAATAAATGAAAAGGATGAATTTATTAACAGGGTAATTGGGGTGAGTTTTTGTTACAGGCAAAAGGGATAATATGCACAAAGGAATGGGGGATATCATAGTGTGTGGAAAACAGAAAGCAGTTTTTTGTGACTAGAGCATAGAGTATAAGACGGTAGCAGGGAGAAGAATCTGGTAAAAATATAGAAAGATAATGCCTTAAAAGTAAGCAGTGTTCAGCTTATTAAGACATTTTAATCATGCCAATAAGTGTGAACTTTATCCTAAATGCCCCTGGAGGGAAGACACTGGAGTCTTTCAACCATGGAAATGACATGATCCAACTGGCATTTTGGAATATCACTCTGTTAACAGCTGGAAGGAGGGGAGTAACCCTTGACACAAAGTGACTCTTATTTAGTTGTTTCAACAATCCAAGTTAAGAGATGATGGGGTGATGAGAAAGAAGAGATGTAAACAGAAAGGAGAGAGAAATATTTAGAAGTAGAATGTCTAGGCTCAGGAGTCTCGGATATGAGGGGTGAGAGGTGACTGGCCTGACATTTGTTGCTGCCTTTGTGTCCAAACTCCCCCTTTCACTGTCTGATCAGTTGTGTTTGGGATGGTAGTGTCACGGAGCCCAAAGCACAATAGCAAAGGTGAGGAACTCCTCAGAAGGAAGCCGCGGCTGTATTATTCTGAGGCCTTGCACGGACTACTGAATAGCCCCTGACTCTGGCTCCTGAGACTGGGAAGGAACCAGAAGATTCCAGGAATAAATACCTGCAGAGGCTTCTCTGCACCAAGAACAAGGAAGAACTTTAATACAAGGGCAAGTAAGAGTCTTGTTGAGGATGAAAGAAGTGACAACATATGAATAGTCCCCAGCAAACTCTTGCCTTTCCTAGAAATGGTATGAATGAGTGGGAAGGACCTGATGTTCCCCAACGTGATCTTTTCTTCTAGTAGGCGGGTATTTCTTCATGGACAACCAATTGGTAAATGGAGGCAATTAGCTTCTTCCTCACCCAAGTCCTAATCTCTAGCAGTTCTCTGAGAGCAAATGAGAGTCACACTGCTCTCCCAGACATGGGCATCCTTACAGTCCGGTGAGCAACCCTCCTCCTGGGGTTATTCCCCATGGACTGGTCTATGAAAGCTGCTTTTCAGATCCACAACAGTATTTCTATTTTACCTTTGTTCATTCTTCTGTGCTAGGAGGTTTCACTCTAAATAAAGCTATGCTATTGGTCTAATTACTATGTGAGTCTGTATGAATACAGCACACACCACCAGCAGCCATGCTGTTATGCTTAGGTCCTGATGGGTCACAGGCCTCTATTCTTGTGCCATTATGAGACTATTTCTGGCGAAACTGAAAAAAAGAATACTGCTATTTAAAACAACAGCTGTCTTCTAAGGGAAAGTGGGGATAGATCTCGTTAAAAATAATTTCAGGGACTCTGCTGGTCTTTTGTGCCACTAGTGTAGTACATTGTCCCTTTGCCAAGAACCTTAATGGGTTTTGGTGCAGCCAGTGTGTGCCTGGAGCTGGAGTAAGGGCTAGAGACAGTTTTGTTTTGTGTTATTGCATAAAAGGAATTCAAAATTCACAGGAGGGGGAATGGATATGAGAAAGAAATGGTTGAGAAAAAGATGGGAAAGAAGATGGGAGGAAAAAGGAGCCTGTGCATCCCATATAGGTGCCACAGACTTGAAACACTTTTCAGGGGAGTGTGGCTGCAGTAACTTAGGGCAGGCATGCCAACGTTCATTTGCAAGTGAGCATTTCTGCAATGACTTGTGTACCCCACACCCCTCCACCTCATCTTTTCAAACTTTTAGTAAAGCTTGATCTGTATCACATGTGACAAATTTTATGTGGAAATGGGGATACCACACCAAGGTGAACACGTGAATGGGAAAGTATGTTTTGAACATACGACAATCTATAAACTGAACTAATTGCATCAGGAGTCAGAGGTAAGTGTAAGAATATAAACCTCTGAGAATTCAAAGAAATCATGAGGCAGGAATTGGACTTTTCTTAAGTTGTGAAAAAGGAGTTGAAAAAGTTTTTTTGAAAGAAGGCTTATCCCAGGTAAACACTTGGTTATACTAGCAATGACTGCCTCTAATATATGTGCGCTGTGGGAAAGTACAAATGAAGAATATTTGTATAAATATATAAAAGTTGGAAATCAAGTGAATGAATAAATAAAATATGTTTTAAAATCTTACCTAGACAAATATATCTTCATAATATCAAACCTAAAAAATATACATGAAGTTATGATTTTGATATACTGAAGATGTCTGAAATTATTTATTGTTGCATATGTTTGGGTATTAGACACATAATCCATAAAATATATGTTTGTTCCAAGAAATTAAATTTTACTGCCTGAATTTCAGAAAAATCACTACTTATGTCTTTTAATCAATATTTTCACATAGTATTTGTTTTATTGAAAGCGATGCAAAATTAGATAATATTCTTTGAGTTATTGTGGTCTTTGGATAGTTTTGTTAATTTCAATTTGTAGAAAATTCACTTTTCTGAGGCAGAAGCAATTGGAGCTGACAAGAAAATGTTTAAAGCAACATTTGAAGATAGGAATGAACCATAAATTTTACATATTATGTTCAAACATTGTAATGGGGTCAAAAATAATAAATTATCACAGAATGTTACAAAATATTTAAATTTCATCCTATAAATTACTATCACTTATATCAATTTTTTACTGTCTTTAGAAGCAACTTCTAGATCCACATGGTATTACTTAAGTTCTTTCCAAATTTCATTTCTGAAATATTATAAAGAAAACCAAAAACGGCAATATTGAGTTATCTCTCTTTAAGTGAGACTATACTTTATCTCTAATGGACTTAAAAATAGTCTGAATAGAAATTAATACCAGAATCTTTATGTATGAATTCTTTCATTCAGAGTTATGGAAATGCTCTTTTGATTCCTTTATTGAATGAATTTCTTTTACGTTATTGGAATATCACCTTTGTTGCTTATTTTACATGTGGTTTCTTTTGACTTAGAAAAAATATTTTCTATAAAATTTTGAGTAATATTTCTCTACCATTTTAAAGGATGATTTCTTAGATGTTGCTTTTACTGACTTCATTAATAGCAAGCAATATTTCTTAACAAATGACTGTGGATAACCCAAATTAAAGCTGATTTTATTTTCTGCTAAAGATCATTATTCACTATTTATTTAAATTTTTTCTCTTGTTTCTCTTACCTTGCTTAACCTAAACTAAATTGTTTTTAACAGCATTTGGTTCACATTTCCATCAGGTGTCCAACAGTGGTTGTAAGGTCAAATTTGATATGCCTTTCATCACAATATTTTATCCTTGATATATCCAGAAAATATTGTATGTAATTGTTTCAAAGAATGTCATATCTATGGGCATAGTTGGGGTCATGTCTTCTAGTGACAAATTCAAACTACACAATGTTTATATAGCACCAAAAAATGTGCTGAATTTTTGACTAAAATTCTATAGTAGGCACATTAATTTGAACTGAATTCTGGTTTTGCTCAAAACATTCGTATAATGTCAAGAGATGCCATGGCTATTTTCTAATACTTTTACCTAATACTGCTCAGGAGGTTTAACCATCCTTAGTCATGAAATTTGCCAATTTCTTGAATATAACTTTCTTCATCTTCCAATAGGCAAAACAAAATTGCATTTGATGTTTCCAAATTGTAAATTTCATTTGAATAATTTTATTTTTCATTCTCATTGTTTCTATTAATAATTAAATTTTTGTTTAGTAAGGGGTATAAAGGTAGGGGCATTTCCTTTCACCTGATCAAGTTGCAAATTTGACAATAATCCTTTTGCTCAGGTGCACTGTTTTTATAAATAAAAAACAGTGGTTTTATATATTTATGTAACAAAACATCTGTAATGTCTTAATCACAAATTTCATGAGGGTCATGCATGTCAGTAGTATGTTCACTTCCCTTGTTTACAGTTCTAAATAGTTCATCCTCCTTTTTTCTTAAAGCTTTTTTCTTTTGTGAGATCAAAATTTTTAAATCATATTCTTGACTTGTATTCATTCTCACTGACTAAAAAAATTTTAAATGTCTTCCTTCAAAGTGTTTGAAATTTGAATATAATTTCACAAAACATTCAAATTACAGTAAATGTAAAAGTTTTTATAAACACAATTTTATATTTTTAATAAAGTTATTTTTTCTAAAATACTTGTGTTCAAATAAATTTGAATCATGTTTAATAAATATGAATATAACTTAACATAACAAATAATTTGTTGTATTTAATAAATATAAAAAATTTAATTCAAAATTATTTTAAGCTGAAGTTGTATTTAATATTTTAACCTTTATTTAAATCTCAAATATCTTTGTAAAATCAAATTATTCACAGTTGTAGAGTTCAATGTCTGTGTATTTGACAATGCTAAGAATCAGTCCCATGATTTTTGAATATTATGAATATTTTTTTTTTTTTTTTTTTTTTTTTTGTCTTTTTGTGACCGGCTGCATGGCGCTCAGCCAGTGAGTGCACCGGCCATCCTTATATAGGATCCGAACCCGCAGCGGGAGCGCTGCCACGCTCCCAGCGCCGCACTCTCCCGAGTGCACCACGGGGTTGGCCCTGAATATTATGAATATTATGTTGGCTACAAATATCTAGACTTAAGAGTAATATGAGTTATTTAACATCACACAACATTTCTCATCTGCCATGTGCAAGCTGTGCTAGTCAGTGAGTCTCTGTGGAACCACAAATTGGAATGCAAAGAGAAGCAAGAGAATGGACAACTAGCACTGCTGGGAAATGATAATCTTTTATACAGGAACCTGCTACATTAATGTTACTCAAGAGGACAAATTTGATAAGTTAATTAATTTGTTTTTGTTTTTTTTTCCCTGTCCTAAGAGCTTCTGACATTCAAACCTTTCTTCATGCTAGGGAGTATCCATCTCTTAGTGCCACAAGCCACCAACCTAATGGTATTTGGACACAATTGCTTTTTATTTTGAGAACAAAGGATAAGAGATGTGGAGAACCATTCCTCTGGGGCAGTGAAAGGTGTTAGTTATTAGAGCAGATGTTAGGATTATGTGCCTTTAGGCCATCACTGAACATTGGATCCCAAGGGCAGAAGTACTTTTGTGTTTTTTAATAAATTCATTGTTGGCTGTGTCTATTTGTGATCCCTCTAAAATATGCAGCATAAGGAAGGATACCTTTGTCCAAATCAAATAGTGTTACTGACACTAAAAATTATTTTAAGTATTTTTATGGTAATAAAATGTCATAAATTTGTCTTATTAGTATGTGCATTGGTGATGAGAAGCCACATTCCATTTTTTGCTTTACCTAATCTGGTATCAATAACATTTATCAAAAGCTTTGTTATGTATCTTGAATTTCAGTCTCCTTTCCATTTGTGGGTATTGGTAGCTATTTTTTTTCTTTGTTCTTTTCTCTTTTTTTGGTTAAAAAATTTGCTTTTCTAGTAACTGCATGTATTAGTTCACTTCTGTGTTACTGTAATAGAATACCTGAGACTGGGTAATTTATAAAGACAAGAGGTTTATTTGGCTCATGATTCTGGGGCAACTATATCTGGCAGGGGCTTCAGGCTGCTTTTACTCATGATAGAAAGTGGCCGGGCAGCTGGTATGTGCAAGGGAATCGCATGACAGGAAAGGAAGCAATAGAGAGAGCCAGGCTCCTTTTAACAAACAGCTCTCCTGGAACTCCTTCCCCCCAACCCCTCTACCCCCTGCCCAAGGAGGGCATTAATCTATCTACGAGGAGTCCATCCACATGACCCCAACACCTCCCAGTACTGCCACATTGGGGATCAGACTTCAGTATGAGATCTGGTGGGTACAAATATCCAAACCATGTCACTGCACCTCTCCAACTCTGGGCTGTGTTCAGGACGATTGTATTAGTCCTTTTCTGTTGCTTACAGCAGAAATATCTGAAACAGGGTAATTTGTAAGAAAACAAAATTTATCACCTACAATTTCAGAGGCTGGGAAGTCCAAAGTCTGGGGGATACATCCGGTGAGGGCTTTATTCTCGTTGGTGACTCTATTCGGCAACTCAGGATGTCACATGGCAGATGGTGGAGCAACGGAGAGAGCTAGCTTCTCATTCCTTCCCCTTTTAAAGCCCTCAGAACCATGCCCACAACCACCATTAAACCATCGATTTATTAATCCATTTACTAGGACATGGTCCGTACAATCTAATCACCTCTTCAAGGCTCTACCTTTCAATTACCACAATTGGATTTCCCACCCTTTTAAAACAGTCATAGTGGAGATTAAGTTTCTAATACATGGACTTCAGGGGACACAATTCAGTCCACAGCATTCTGCTCTTGGCCCCCAAAGTTCAAGTCCTTCTCACAGGTAAATGCATTCATTCCATCCTCAAAGTCCTAACTTGTTTCAACTCAAAAGTACAAAGTCTCAAGGGCCCATCTTTAAAATCAAAACAAGTTATCTCCTTCTAAGATACAATGGTGGGATAAACATAGGGTACCTATTCCCATTCAAAAGGAGAAAAATAGGCTAAAAGAAAGGAGTAACAGGTCTTAAACAAGGCAAAAAACCAGCAGGGCAAGCATTATATCTTACAGCTGGTGAATCATGTACCTTGACTCCCATGTTCAATGTCCTCTGTACACAGGTGTGGGGGGTATGGGGTTGGGTCCCCAAGTCCTCAGGCAACTTCACTCATATGGCTTTCCTGGTCTCAGACCATGCTTCAGCTCTCGCAGGCTGGTGTTGCACACTGGCAGCTCTACAAGTCTGGGTTATCCGTGGTGGTCCTGCTCTCCCAGGTCTACTATACATTGCCTTCGTGGGGTTTCTCTGCTTCAGGGTTATAATTTTCTGATTGACCAGCCTTGATCATCTGCTCATGGCAATCTTGGGAGAGGTGGGGTCCCAGCACGGTTCTGAGCATGTGGTACATGATGGTCCATCGGAGTTGCCTTCCTCATCCTAAACATTATGATTAGTTCAGAGATGGGCACATGGTTCAAGCCTGGGACAGGGTTTTTCAGGATTGATACAATCTCTGAGATTTCTCTATTTCAAAATTGTAAGCACTAAAGACCACATAAACCTAGATATGCCACAGGCTATTTTTGCTACAAACTAAAGAATTCCTACCTGAGAAAAATCCAACACAGAATAACGGGAGCCAAAAGATTAAGAAGAAAACACCTGATGATGTCATCTGAACCCCTGGATCCAGCCTTACTACTGTGGATTTTTGAGTTATATGAACAATTGTATTCTTTTATTCTTATATTTTTTAAAAAACTCTAGTTCAAGTTAAATTTTTGTCATTTATAACCAAAATGTTCCAAATAATACACCACTTTCCTCCCACTTGACTTCTGGTCTTGTTCTTATGTACTTTGTTTAAGCTTTTTCATTGTAACTTCCCCATTCAAGTCTCTGTGACATTGAATAAAAGAGTCAATGAAGCTAACAATGACTTGCTGAAGCATTTATCATATCCTCTGTCATTTATTTATTTGATATGTTTATTATTATCTTCATGGTTAAAAATGAGAAAATAAATAAAGTTTAAGTTTCTTGCCCAAGATCAAAAACTAGAAGGAAACTGAGGCAGGATTCAGAACCTGGATGTATTAACTCCAAAGCCTAAACTTCCTAACCCACTTTCGCTGAATCACCAGTAATAAAAAGAGTGTTAATTTGTTTGTTTTACATGCCCTAGATCAAGTTTCTTCTTAGTTGCCTTTTTCTTCCTGTTTCCATAATTCCCTTGCACTCCATATCTCCCCATTTACTCTTCTCATAGAGTTCGTTGATCTTTCCCTAGCATCTGCAAATTAATTAGTTTAATAATCAGTGGTTCTCAGGTTTGCCTTTCCAACTTCTTTTTAGGATTCTTCTTAGTATTCACAGCAATAAGCACAGCCCCTGGCACATGATAGGTACTCTAGGCTAAAGGCTTGTGGAAACATGTTGAGGAAAGTTTTGAGCCAGTAATGACTCTCTTCTTCACTATGTAAAAATAACTACCGTGTTCTCCTTGAGTCTTCTCTTTTTTAGAGTAAACTTCCTTAGTCCTTTCAGTTCTTCCTGATAAACATGTTCCAGTTGAGGAGGATTTAGGCTATTATAGTTTTACTGTAGTTTGAAGATCCAGTTCCGTAGAAAGACTAACGTGATCTTCACATACAGAATGGCTGAGAGGAAAGAGGCAGGAAGCCAAAAGACCAGTGATGTTCTGTCACAGGAACAAGCCATGAGTTTATCATGTCCCTTATCATAACATACGCCAATTATTCACTTGTTTATCTCTACCATTAGACTGTAAACTCCGTAAGAGCAGAGACATTACTTGTCTTGTTCATTGATTTTTTTGAATGCCCAGCACAAAGCACATGACCTCCTACCTGGTGTTAAGCCACATAGGCTTTGAAGTCAGTCTACATGAGTTCAAATCCTGGATCAACCACATATAGGCTCTAAGACCTTGGCAAGCCACATAATTTCCATAACCCTTCATGACCTTATATTTAAATGCGGATAACAGTAATTCCTATCTCAAGTAGTCACTGTGAAGATTAAATTAGATAGTCCATAGGAAGTGTTTAGCATAGTGGCTGGCACATATTAAGCAATCAAAAATGCCTGTTGCTGTTTTGCTATTATTATAAGGTCCTCAATAAATACTATATTGTTTAATGAGTTAGTTATAGGTACTTGGCTTTCATTATTTTTGTTCCTAATCTCTCCATACAGGCCAGTTTGATAATCTACCTACATTCAAACAACATGTCAGATGGGAGGTAACCAATGAAATACCACAAAGACTGGCCACCTCACATTTGCATGGCTAGCTCTCTCATCTAATCAGGAGCTGACTCACATTGTGCTTGCCAGACCTCTAAAGCTTTTACAAACATGTGTCATTTACCAACTTGTTCAGGGAAATTTGGGTTAGAAATCAAAAACTCATCAGTTTAAAATCCAATGGTTAGGGTGATAGTTTTGGCTTCAAAATGAGGTGAGGACCTGAGGATAAATAGAAAGGACATTGTCTCTTCAGTGACCAGGGAAGAAAAGAAAATAACTCTGGAATTGGGGTTAGATGGGAAGAGAACAAAAGTTTAAACTTGGAAGCAGTATAGAGATGACAATAAAAACTTGCTTTATGTGTCAGCAAATGCCAAGATGAGGTACTAAAACTGTGCTGGTAATTATTCACGCAGATATAGTTTGCATCCTGAGGGATTTGCATATTGCAGTAAAGTGTCTTTGTACTCTGAAACAGCTATGGGAGAGGGGTAGAGCTGGAGTAGTGAAGGGGAAAGCAAGTGGGTCTTGGGGCATGATCTTTGGAAGAGCAACTCCCTCTTGCCTTATGTGGCAGCAGTGGAAATATACTCAGCAGCAAAAGTGGCCACAGAGCCTGCTGTTTGGGAGCACCTCTGGGCACCTGCTCCATCACATGATCACAAAATATCATGTGCTTTTACCAGCCCAGATGGACACCACTTGTTTCTGTACCCATATCCTAAATTTCTGGGTATTGAGTGAGAGCCAGAGGGTTATGTCCTGACTAAATCGTAGCTGTGGGCCTGAGCTCTGCATTGAACTAAAGCATCTTTCCATGCCCTTGACTCTGCTCTCTGTGTGGAGATGGACCCACAGTCTACACATTTACAGACAAAAGCAATACCTCCCCATGCTGAGGTATATCTGGAGCTGAGCCAGGACAGGCTCTGGTCCAGAAAAGGGGCTTGGTCTTCAGAATAAATCCTTCTCGATGACTGGTATCTTGAAAATACACAGTGAAGATTTGTTTAAAGAATTGATTCATTGATTATTTAATTAATTAAAATGTTGTTTCTAAATTAATTGATTAATTAATTAATTTTAAAAAGTTGCTTCTAAACTAAATATTGGCTTCCATAAGAAAGATTTAGGAGACATTGCTTTGGGAGTGATCCCCAGTGTTCTTCTTACTTGCAAGTAATAAAGCCTTTTCCTCCTACTCTGGTCTTGGTGGACTCCCACAATCCAGAAACAGAAACAGCAGAAAAGCCTAAGAATGTGGTAATAATAAGGGAAGAGGAGTGTGCTGAAGTACGATTCTGAATTGCGGATCTTTTACAGCCATCCCTTTTCCTGATGATTAAGGAGAGGAGGCAGAAAAGATCAGAGGGGCTCTGGAAGGCACCACCAGACCCTACATAACAGCAATTGATGAAAGCCATAGGTTTCTCCTGGTCTTAAGCTTAGGATCAAAACACAAATCACTTCTACAGCATCAGTGCACCTGTCCACCTCACTGGCCCTGGGAGGTGACCTTGCCTGCCTGATGATGGTAGTAGTGGGCCTGGTGACCTCACTGCCAGTAGTGCCTCCCACTGCTGCCACAGACACTGGGTGCTGTGCAAGCAGTCCATGACAGCTACTGCCACAGTAATTGTTGCCATAAGGGTGGTTTGCTGTCACATCAGGAACCACTGCCATCTTATAGGTGGCCCACTGACCATTCATCAGCATAAACAGAAGGAAAATTACCAGTGAAGCCCAGAGAAAGAGGTGAGAGAGCACAGACCTATGACCCAGTGGCCCAACCCACAAGGTGAACTATGCTGTCATACACAGTAGCACACCTAGGGGTGGGAGGTACATACACAGCCCACAGGATTGCCTTCATTTGGGGAGAGACACATGCAGAACTTCCTGAGAGTACAGAAACCCAGGATACCCCAATAGAGTAAGGAAGAAAATCCCCAATCACCACCATCCCATCTCCCAAATGGGAGAAGCAAGATTCCAAGAAGGAACTCTGTCTGTAGGAAGAGGAAAGAGAAAACCCACCCAGGGTCACCCATTCAAACTGAGGAGCACCAGTATACCCTATGCACCCAGCAGGGTCACTAGGAGCTAGCCAGGGTGCCAAAATGCCCACCCAGGTTCAAGCACTCCAGCCAAAGAGTAAGAGAGCAACCAGGTACTTCTCCCAAGAACTTGAGAGCTTGCCCATATCCTGGATGAACCATCATAGTGTCACCAACCTCAACAAAGAATCACTACCCCAGGGCCTAGGCCATGTAGGTACTCACATACAATTTCAACAGTGGATGCAGCTGAAGTACCTACACAGAGACTACACTTCTGCTTCTAGCTGGAACCAATACTAAAATACCCCACTCAATGGTCAATATAAAACATATCTACAGAGGGAGGTCTCTCTCCTCAAAGCCCACTACAGAAAACAGAAAAAGCAACTGCTCTACCAGATGACTAAACATCAAGGCAGAGATGTCACAAATATGAAAAAGCAAGAAAATATGACACCATTGATGGAATACAATAATTCTCAAGTACCAGACCCCATAGAGCAGGAAGCCCTTGAAATGACTAAAAAGTAACACTGAGCAACAATATTATGGAAACTCAGTAAGATACAAGAAGATTCAGAAGACACAACAAAATGAGAAAAAGTACCCAGGGTCTGAAGGAGGAAATGTACAAAAAGATTAAAGCCTTAGAAAAGAATGCAGTAGAACTCCTGGAACTGAAGGATTCATTCAATGAAATGAAAAACACAACTGAGAGCTTAAGCAGTAGGCTAGAACAAGCAGAAGAAAGAATTTCTGATTTGAAGATGGTCTTTTAAAAATAACCTAGGTGGAAAAAAAGAAAAAGAAAAAAGAATTTTTTTAAAATGAAGAAAACATAAGAGAGCTAGCAGACAACCTGAAGCACACAAACATCTCAATCATGAGTGTTCCAGAAGGAGAGGAGAAAGAAAAAGGCATTGAAAAATTTTCTTCTATTTGAAGAAATAATAGCAGAAAATTTCCCAGGAATACAGGGAGAGACACAGACCTTCAAATCCTGAAGGCTCAAAGATCCCTAAACACATTCAACCCCAAAAGGTCCTCTTTGAGACACATTATAGTCAAACTGGCAAAGCTCAAAGACAAAGAGAGGATCTTGAAAACAGCAAGAGAAAAAGAGTCTAGTCTCCTATAAGGAAGACCCCATCAGACTAACAGCAGACTTCTCAACAGACACCCTAAAGGCTAGAGGAGAATAGGATCATATATTCAAAATACTAAAAGAAAAAAAATTGCCAGCCAATAATACTATACCCAGAGGGCTATCCTTCAGAAATGAGGGAGAAATAGTGTACTCACTAAACAAAAATTGTGGGAGTTCACAACCACACAAGCAGCCCTAAAAGAAATACTCAAGGGAGTACTGCATCTGGAAAATAAAAATAAAAAATAAAAAACAATAATCACTACCATGAATTCACAAGAAAGAACAAAACCCAACAGCAGAACAATAATACAAATGAGAAAGAGAAAGAAATATAATCTACCCACCTCAAGAAACTAACAAACATGGAAGACAAACAATAGAAGAAGAAGAAGGGAACAAAAGATATTTAAAACATCCAAATAAAAATGAATGAAATTCCAGGAGTAAGTCAATGCCTTTCAATAATAATGCTAAATGTAGATGGAGTAAATCCCCCACTCAAAAGACACAGGCTGACTGATTGGATTAAAAAGGTAGACCTAAATATAGGCTACCTTCAAGAGACTTACTTCACCTGTAAAGACACATACCAACTAATAGTGAAGGGATGTAAAAAACATACCATGTAAAAGGAAATCCAAAATGAGAAAGAATAGCTATTCTTATCAGAAAGAGAGACAAAGAAGTGCATTATATAAAAATAAAGGCATCTATTCAGCAAGAAGGCATAACAATCATGACTATATGTGCACCAACACCAGAGCACCCCGATATATAAAGCAAACACTTTCAGATCTAAAAAAGAGTTAGGCTCGAATAGAATAATAGTTGGGGACCTGAAAAACCCTCTCTCAGCATTGGACAGTTCATCTAGGCAACAAATCAACAGAGAAACAAAGGATTTAAAGTACACTTTAGACCAACTGGACATGGCAAATATCTATAGAATATTTCATCCAACAATTACAGAATATACATTTTTCTCATCGGCACATGGAACATTTTCCAGGATAGACCACATGTTAGGTTAAAAATCAAGTCTAAACAAACTTTAAAAAATTGAAGTAATTTCAAGCACCTTTTCAGACTACAGTGTTAAAACTAGAAATCAATAACAAAAGTATGGAAACAATACAAATGCATGGAAATTAAACAACATGCTCCTGAACAACCTATGGATCCAAGAGGGAATTAAACAGAAAATCAACAAATTTCTTGAAAGTAGTGAAAGTAAAGACACATCATACCAAAACCTGTGGGATACTGTAAAAGCAGTACAAAGAGGGAAATTTACTGTAATAAATGCTTACATCAAAAGAATAGAAAGATTTAAAATAAACAACCTAATGCTACATATTGAAGAATTAGAAAAACAAGAACAATTCAACCCAAAAATTATTAGATGAAAAGAAATAATTAAAATCAAATCAGAACTAAATGAAATAGATATTTGTCTATTTTGTTTATCTTCTGAAAAACCAACCTTTTGTTTCATTGATATTTTCTATCATATTTTTGGTCTCTATTTCATTTAGTTCTGCTCTGAGTTTAATTATTTCTGTCCATCTGCTAACTTTCGGATTGGATCATTCTTCTTTTCCTACTTCTTTGAGGTGTAATTTTAGGTTGTTTATTTGAACTCTTTCTATTCTCTTAATGTAATAAGCATTTACTGCAACAAACTTTCCTCTTAATACTGCTTTTACAGTATCCCATAAGTTTTGGTATGATGTGTTCTTATTATCATTTGTTTTGAGAAATTTTTTCATTTCCTGTTTGATTTCTTTTTAACCCATGTGTCATTCAGGAGCATGTTGTTTAATTTCCAAGTATTTGTGTGATTTCCAAAGTTTTACTTGTTATCAATTAATAGTTTTAATCCATTGTGTTATGAGCAGATGCATAAAATGATTTCAATTTTTTAACTTCATTGATACTTGATTTGTGACCTAATATGTTATCTATCTTGGAGAATGTTCCATGTGCTGATGAGAATAATGTATATTCTCTAGTTGCTGGGTGAAATGTTCTATAGCTAAAAAAGGAAGAGAGAAGATCCAAATAACAACAATCAAAAATGAAAGAAGGAACATTACAACTGATACCAAAGAAATATAAAGAATCATTAGAGACTACCATAATCAACTCTATGTCAACGAAGTTGAAAACCTGGAGGAAATGGATGAATTTCTGGAAATGCACAAACTACCAAGACTGATCCTAGAAGACATGGAAAACCTGAACAGACCAATAACAAGCAATGAGATTAAAGCAGTAATCAGCAGTCTCCCACCAAAGAAAAGCCCAGGACCAGATGGCTTTACTACCTAATTCTACCAAACCTTTAAAGAGGAACTAATAACGATTATCTTCAAGCTGTTCCAAAAAATTGAAACTAATAACAATTATCTTCAAGCTGTTCCAAAAAATTGGTCATTCTCTCAAACTCAATATATGAGGCCAGCATCACCTTGATACCAAAACCAGACAGTGATACAACAAAAAACAGAAAACCACATGCCAATATCTCTGATGAATACAGGTGCAAAAATCCTCAAGAAAATATTAGCAGAGTATAGCAACACAACAAAACATTTACACACCATGATCAAGTAGGATTCATCCCAGAATGTGAGGATGTTTCAATGTATGCAAGTTGATAAATGTGATATACCATATCAATCAAATCAAGGACAAAAACCATACGATTATCTCAATAGATGCAGAAAAAGCATTTGACAGAATTCAACATCCCTTCATGATAAAGACTCCTAGCAAATTAGGTATAGAAGGAAAAGTATCTCAACACAATAGAAGCCATATAACAAAAGCCCACTGCCCATATCATCCTGAATGGGTAAAAGCTTTTCCCTTAAGCATGGGAACCAGGTAAGGATACCACTCCCATTTAACATAGTACTGGAAGCACAAGCCAGAGCAATCAGGCAAGAGAAAGAAATAAAGGGCATCCACAATGGAAAAGTTGAAATCAAATTGTCCCTGTTTGCAGATGACATGATCCTTTATACAGAAAAACCTAAATATGCTACAAAAAAATTCTTAGAGTTGATAAACAATTTCAGTAAAGTTTCAGAATAAAAAAATCAACACCCAAAAATCAGTAGCATTGGTATATTCCAACAGTGAACTAGCAGTAAAAGAAATCAAGAAAAAAAGATAGCCCATTTACAATAGTCGGGGGGGGGGGGGAACAAGAACAAAACAAAAAACAAAACAAACAAAAAACCCCAAAAAACTGAGGAATCCATTTAACCAAGGAGGTGAAAGATCTCTACAGGAACTACAAATCACTGTTGAAAGAAATTAAAGAGGACCCGAAGATGAAAAGACCTTCCATGCTCTTGGATTGCAAGAATTAATATTTTGAAAATGTTCATACTACCCAAAGCAATCTACAGATTCAACACAATCCCCATCAAATTACCAATGACATTCTTCACAGAAATAGAAAACACAATCCTAACATTCATGTAAAACAACAAAAGACTCCAAATAGCCAAAGCACTCCTAAACAAAAAAAAAACAACAAAATAATAATAATGATGATAATAATAAATCTGGAGGCATAACACTACTTGACTACAAACTATACTACAAAGCTATAATAACCAAAACAGCACGGTACTGGCATAAAAACAGACACTCACACCAAGTGAGTGGAACAGAATAGAGAACCCAGAGAACAACCCACAGACTTACAGCCAACTAATCTTTGATATAAACACCAAGAACATACAGTGGGGAAAAGACTGCCTCTTCAATAAATGATGCTGGGAAGACTGGACAGCCATATGTAGAAGATTGAAACTAGACCCATACATATCTCTGTATATCAAAATCAACTCAAAGTGGATTGAAGACTTACTTAAATATAAGACGAGAAACTATAAAACTAGTAAAAGAAAACATAGGGAAACCACTTCAGGAAGTAGAACTGGGCAAAGACTTTGAACATGACCCCCAAAGCACAGGCAAAAATAAACAAATGGGATTATATCAAACTAAAAAGCTTCTACACATCAACAGAAACAACAGAGTGAAAAGACAACCTAGTTAGTGGGAGAAAATATTTGCAAACTATGCATCCAATAATGGTTAATATCCAGAATGTACAAGAGACTAAAACAACTTAACAGTAAAAAAACCCAAATAACCCAATTAAAATATGGGCAAAGGAGCTGAATGGACATTTCTCAAAGGATGATATCTGAATTTCCAATAAACATACAAAAAATGTTCAACATGACTCAGCATCAGGGAAATGCAAATCAAAACCACATTGAGGTATCATCTCACCCCATTTAGACTGGCTATTATCAAACATACAGAAAATAACAAATGCTGGAAAGGATGAAGAGAAAAAGGAATGCTCCTACTGTTGGTGAGACTGTAAATTGGTGGAGGCATCAATATGGAGGTTCTTCAAACAACTACAGATAGAACTACCATTGATCCAGCAATTCCACTGCTAGGTATATACCCAAAGGGAGAGAAATCATCATGTCAGAGGAATATCTGCACTCCCATGTTTATCACAGCTCTATTTACAATAGCCAAGAGTTGGAACCAACCTAAATGTCCATCATCAGACAACCAGATAAGGAGAATGTGGTATACTTACACAGTGGAATACTACCCTACCATAAAAAGAGAATGGAATACTGCCATTTGCACAACATGGATGAACTTAGAGAAAATTATGTTAAGTGAAATAAGCCCAGCATAGAAAGAGAAATGCTGCATGTCCTCACTCATAAGTGGAAGCTAAAATAATAAACAAATAAATTTAAAAAGTGAGATACAACAGTCACAATAATACATTGAACTTTCAAAAGGAGAGAACAGAACTGAGGTTACCAGACGCAGGAAATGGGGAAGGGAGGGGGCAAAGGGAGGAATTAGTAAAGGTCCACAAAAAGTTATTATATTGCGTAATGTTGAATATACTAATTATCCTGATTTAAGCATCTCATATTTCACACAGGTATTAATATTTTAACTTTGTACCCTACAGATATGTACAATCACTTATTTTCCAATAGAAAGAAAAAAGGAAAGATTTAGGACTATGTTTAGTCTGGCTCACCAAAAGGTAAGGTTTCCCCTTCTCCCAAATTCAAAATGCCTTGAGAAAAGATGATAAAATATGTATAAATCCTGGAGCCCTATGTGACCCAGTCATGGCTCCAGCTTTAAAGACCTTCAAAAGCAGAAAATAATTAAAAGAAGTCTGATATTTGTTTGACTTCCTCAAAGAACATTTAAGAAAATTCCATTCAAGATTCACAACAATTCAAGCAGAAATGTTATGGAAGCATTCCATAAACAGCAGTTTTGCTTATGTTATTATTATTTTCTATTATTATTTTATTTTACAACCCCCTCCCCAACTTCCCACCTCTATAGGGGCTCTAACCCTGCACCCTAAATTCTTTTTATGAAAGCTCCTGTTGAAGCACACATCTTATCTGAACTACACAGAAAACCATTATCAGCTAGGAACACAACTTTAAATTAGTTTAACAGATTGGCTCAGTCACTTAGAGACCAAAGTAATAGAAACTTGTAACCCAGCAAATAAACAGAGGTTTCCTGGTTCTTCAAATAAAGGTCATTCAAAGGGGGTGTTGTAAGAGGCTCAAATATCCTAGTCTAAAAAATGGCAGATCCTTTGAATAACTGTAACAGAAAAAATAACAATCCACCCACAGTGAGTGAAGTTTCTGCCTTACACATTTGGAGGAAGTAGCCACCTTTAAATGTGAATATAAAAGAAGATACATTCTTGACATTTTATATCATAAGGTAAGTGATATAATGCAAATAGAGCAATAAGTTTCTACTTGATGTTATCTTCTACAAATCAACTGTATGTCTCTAATATTGACTTAAAGAAGCAATTCAATTATTGATAAATACATCTTGACAGGAGGTAAATTCATCAATCAACAGAAACTTTATAGCATTAGCTTTTAAGAGTCTCTCACGTTTTAAATCTAAATTCTAAAAATCACTAAATAGTTTTGATTCTCCAGTTTGCCAATTGTGTGACCTTAATCAGGTCACTGAAACTTCTGGGGCAAACCTTTAACAGTACATTGAAAAGGCTGGGCTAGGTAATCACTAAGTTTGGTTCAAGTGGTAAAAGTGTGTGTAAATTACATCATTTGTAATTTTATTTCCTGAACAGAACAACCCATCAAGACTATAAGAGGACTATAATGGCACTGGTTCCAATTTTTAAGACTTAGGTAATGTACATCTTTTCCTATTTATGTGATTGTCTCTATTTACCCTTAGTCTGGGCCATTTTGGTGTACTTTATTAGAGCAATATTGTTGCTCACATTAAATATCATATTACAGTGTAGAGAAGAGGCAGTAGGGCATAATGATCTGAGAGTATGGGCTTGGGAGACAGAGTGCCTGGTGTTGTGGATTGAATTATATCCCCCCAAAACTCACTGAAGCTTGAATTCTGTTCCCCAAGTTTTATGTATTAGAAATTTGGCATCCACTGTGACTGTTAAGAGGGTGGGAAATCCTATTATGGTAATTGAAAGGTGGAGCCTTGAAGAGGTGATTAGATTGTAAGACCATGCAGTAGTGAATGGATTAAAAATGGTGGTCATGGGCATGGTTCTGAGGGCTTTAAAAGAATAGAAGAGAGTCTGTCTTTCTCTCTCTGCTCTCTCTGCTTCCACCATCTTGCAATGTGAGATCCCTGGGTCATTGTCACCACCACCAGATGGACTTTTGGCTTCCGAGCCTTAGAAACTGTAAGCAATAAATTTCATTTTCTTTATAAATCACCCAGTTTCAAGTACTTTGTTATAAGCAACAGAAATGGACTAATACACCTGGGTTTGATAGCTTCTCCACTACTTCCTGGTGCATGATCTTGGGATAGTTACGGGTGCTCCAGTGTTGCCTACTTTGCAAGAGTACCCTCTTCATTGGGGTCCTGTGAATGCTAAACGAATTAATGCGTTAAAGTGTTTCAGACAGCTGTACAGCCCGTAGCAAGCTCTTAGTGACCATTAGCTACCATTAGTCACTATCATTGTGTCTGTTGATCCTCACAAGACTAAACAGGCATTTCTAGTGACCCTTCAGATGAAACAACTGCGGATAGGATGAGTTGTGCTGATTGACAAAGGTCACCCAATTCAGAAGAGTCGAGTGCTAAGAGTGCACCCCAGGCATTCTAGTTTCAAGTCTAGTGATCTCTCCACACACTGTGCTTCCCCTGTGAAGTCAGGGGCTGGAATTCAACCATTGCCTGATGAGCTTCATTCCAGCGGAATTCTACTTCTTAGGTTAGAGCACACCCCAGCACCTGGCCAGCCATCTCCAAGCCTTCAGCTTGAGGACCTGCAAACAGGGCTAATAGCTACCTAATTTTCTCTGTAGGGCACAAGCCAGTATAGCATCTGCGAAGACATCTGTCTTTACTCTCTTCTCACTGGAAGTGATTACTTTCTTCTTTTAATAGCCACATCAGTTTATCCGTATCTTTCATAGTATCATTCACTTCCAAGCACACATTATGGCATCCTGCATACATATCTTATCTGCTCTGCTACACTGTTCATTCCTTGAATAAACTGTTGAGGTCTTATTCATTTTGCACCTAATTATGTACTCTATAAGTATCTGTTGATTGAATGAAAGTATAAATGAATGAATAAATGAATGAATGCATACTTGAGATCAGAAGCAAGCCCCTGCAGAGAGACAATTTAATTCAGCCGAAGTAAATTTTGAGTGGTGAAAATGTACCTGGAACTGTACTAGATATAATAAGGGAGCCAAAACATATGTCATAGTCTCTAAAAAAAAGTTTTTGACAAGCAGACTTATACTCATGAAGAAATTATACCTGAGGAGGGAAAAAAGTAAATGATATAAGAGAGTATTGCCAGTCCTCAAATTAGAATGCTCTTCCAAAAATTCATTTTAACTTAGTTGTTTGAAGTTTGGAGTACATCTGCCTGTGGAAACATTGTCATAAATTGTATGGTCGATTTTCAATATTGGTCCACAATATTTTGCCAGAAAAAAATTTTTTTTAAGTCAAAGATGGAAAGGACTTTAGAATTTATCTGGTCAAACCCTCTTATTTTATAAAAGAGACAGTGTGACTTTTTCAAAATCACACAGTGCTTCTGCTGAGACTAGAAGTCTCATTTCAGTAACACTTCGTACTAATGATAGAAAAAGTAATCATCGTGACAGTGAACTGTACTTATATAAATATTTATCAAATGCCTATTATATGGCAGACAGTGTGCAAATGACTTTTCACCCAAGGCATCATCCTTGACTGCTCCTCTCCTTCTGCCCCTGTTTCAGTTATGTCCTGCTGGTTTTACTACTTAGACATTCCTAAGATTCATCTACTCCTCGTCCCTACCATCACTTTCCTAGTTCAGGTCATTTCATCTCCTAGCTGGCAAATTACGGCACATTCCAAATTTGCTCCCTCGTGTGCTTTGTTTCTATAACCTCAAAAATCATGTTCTAAGATATTTAAAAAATAAACCTCATCATCTCATTTCTTTGTGTGACACCTTCCTATAAATCCACACTGCCTACCAGACAAAATGCATGTTCCCTAACTTGTTCTACCAAGTCTTCCCCGGTCTAACGCCTCCCTAACTCTCTTGTAACTCCTCCCACTTTGAGTTACAGCACTACAGACCTGCTTGCCATTCTCTGCTCAGACCATGATGTTGTTCCTCCCTGTGCTGACTCATACTCTCCCCTCTGCCTGGAGTCCCCACCTCCCTTCTTCCCAACCTGCCTAGGTCCTATCTGTCCTTTGGTAACAGGTATTCATTTCTCTTTGTCTCCAGGTTGCTTAAGTCCATCCCTTGAGAAGAAATTCTTGAACTCTTTACCCACCAGATGATCATAGAAGAAAATTCAGAACAATCCTTCCATTACCTCATTAGGTGACCAGGGATTTTCTAAAGTCTCCACATGTCCAAGAGAAATATTGGGGTGAGCCAGATCAGAGGATCTGCAATATAATTGGACCCACTGCACTGACTGAAGAATTGCTGATGACATATCCCAGGCAGAGGCCAGATCGTATGCAGTGACTCTGAGTCTGCAGAGAACAAGAGTGGTCAGAGGTCCAGATATAGACCAGCCAGCTGAATGTCAGGAAGGATTGTACCCAGAAGGCACTGCTGGAATGATCCTCTGGTGTGGGCACCACTTCCAAGCACCCTGCTCTCTTGTTCACCAGCTCTGGCCTTTCTTGGCCCAGTATCCTGCAGGCCCAGTTCTGTAAACTGCTTCATCAGGTACTCAGGACCCTGAAGCTTTTTTCCTCCTATGTCTCCCTCAGCTCATCTCACATCTTTTCTCAGACCTTTTCCAACAAGGGATGATTCCATCCTCCTTACATAATAGGGGTGTTGGTCTATCGGGGCCCAGACATTTGCCTGAAAGTGTATTTACAGGTTATTGTCCGGGCCATTCACAGCTATCTGGCAGTTTCCTCTGTCCATCCTTTAACCCAAAGGCTGACGATTTTCCCAGTGAGGAGAAGTAAAGGTTCATTTTGCACCACAATGATATCTATCAAATAAAAAAGAAATTGGATAACATTTATATACAACAGGGCATTTTTGCTAATCTCTAAGACTTAGTTCAGCATCACTGCTGACCATAAGCCACCCTGACAAGCAGTATTTCCCCCAGTCCCCTCTGGCTGGGCTGGGTGCCTTTGCTGGGTACAGTGTCATGGGCAGAGTGATATCTCCATCACTGCACCCACCACACTATGTTGCAGCGATCTGTTTATACGCCCATTTCCACCATATCTATGAGTTTTTTGAGAGCAGGGGCTGTCTTATTCATTTTTGTATTCTTTATCCTAAAAACAGTGTCTGAAACAGTAAATGCTCAATAAATGATTATTTTACTGTATTTCACTGACCTCCTTTGAAGTCTGGAGTAAATGAGCGTTGACCCCTGACCTCAGAGAAGTTACATACAATTATACCTTGATTACTACTACTGTAAATAGCTACCCTTTCCTGTCCTGAGGAGTAGATGAGGTACTGAGAATTACTATGATGGAAGATACATAGAAATATATCTAGCAAACCAACAGCCAATAGCTCAAGATAGGCTGAATGGCCAGCCAGAGGTGTGATGATTCAGCATCAGTCAGAGGTCTATGGTAAGAAGTCCACCAGGAGCCCAGGTATTTTACATTCTCTCCCAGGGCTCTGAGTGAGGGATATACTTTGGGGGGGGGGGCGGGGCAGGATTCTGACTCACAGCACACGGAGTCAGATACCAAAGAGGTCTTTAACAGACACTTCCATAAAGCAGCTTCATGTTGAGAAATAATCCTTAAGTGTAGACCATATTTGATTTAAAAAATAATAGTAATCTAGCAGAATCTTAGGCATGTATGAAAGGTGTTTAGAATAGGAAGTCTTCCAGGAAATTTTGTTCTTAAAGAGAAAATGAGGCAGGCACATGTGCAATTGGCACATAGATATCTCTCTAATCTCTTTTCTCCGAATTGCAAAAATTGGCAGAGAGGCAAGATCTAGTGGTGATGAGGGACTTCAACTAGCAGGACATCTGCTGGAAGTCTCATGCAGAACATCTGACGAATTCTTGCCTGGCCTTGCTGACAACTTCATCTCTCAATAGGTAGAAAAAGCAATGGAGGGGAACTGCTACTCAAGACTTAATTATGGCCAGTAAGGAAGACCTAGATACTGATGTGTTTACGATAGGAAACCAGGAGGAAGGTGACTATAGCATTTCTGAAAATTAGTAATAAACGACAGGGTGGTTCCTTATGATAATAAATTGTGCCAACTATGTCAATCACTTTTGGGTATGCATAAGTTAGTTAAAATATTCCAGTCAGTGTATCCCAGATACTATGAGCGCAGATTTCTAAAAGTTCAGAGCAAAGGAATACGATCTTGTGACCTGTGATGCAATCTAGCAATGGAGCTCCACTCTCTAATGGGATGGACACTTCTAAGAAATGAAATTCAGAAAAAATAATCATGAGTCATACTGATAAGAAAAGGAAAAGGCAGCTGACAAAACCCATGGGGCTTCATAAAGAGCTCTTTGATGAGCTCAGATTGAATAAAGACCTGCACAAAAGATAAAAGGAGAAAAGCCCAACTCAGAACAAATCCAAAAGTCCACATGGTCCTGTAAAGACAATAGTAATATTAATGCTCAGTATTTACTGAGATTTACTGTGTGCTACGTATTGTTCTCAGCACTTTTATAAATATTAAGTCACTGATTTCTCAGAAGAACATGATGAAATAGGTGTGATATTTAATTAATTAATTAATTAATTTTTTGACAGGTGAAGGATCTAAAAAACAAAATGGTGAAGTTACTGGCCCAAAGCCAAAACACCAATAAGAAGCAAAATTGGGATCTGAATCAAACTAAGCTGGGCCGAGAGGGGACATTCTTAAACTCTGTGCTCTAACTGCTATCTGCTTCACTATACTTCTCAGGACATCGTGTGGCAGGTAAACACAGAATGCATAGGTCTTTGGCAAAATGATAATTTCAAATAGCTTTTAAAGGAGATAGTCCATGTAAAAGGAAGAAAAAGAAATAATGGGGAAAATGGAGGTGGTAAAATGAGAATAGATGTCAAAGAAAATTCTGCTTTCTCCAAAGAAAATGTTTTAAGTTGGAAAAGGTAGAATAAACATTGTTGTAGTCTTGAAGTCAAAATAAAAAGGATAAAGCTTCTAGTTGCTCCAGAATATTATAACCCTGAGATAAGGGGGATGTTAGCTGCCCAGAAAGGACACAGACCCATTTGCACTGTGATTGTAGCATAAGAGCAGAGTTTTCAGATCAGAAGGTATAAAGTGGTAATGGTCATCAAACCCAAGACCCTAAAGACCCTCTAGTCCAGCTCTTTGTACCATTTTACTCCATATTGTCAATTAGATCTAAAGATTATGTTTAGTTCTGGGTGTAATACTTGTGGGAAGTATTGCCAATCATTACTCCATCCATGTCCAGAGAAGTGAAAACATGGTAAAGAATAGATACCGTGCTGTGTAAAGATCTCTTGATGCAAATGGGGCTGTTTCATAACTGTAGATATAACACAGACATAGCACTTCACCATTTACCAAGTGCTTTCACATATCTTATTTTCCTTGGTCCTCACAACATTCTTCAGCAGTTGATGCTCCCAGGTTATTTAACAGAAGTGTAGAGGAGGGAACCAACATGTTAGCAGAACTGGAACAGAGTTCAAGGCCTACTATACCAAGCTCCCTCCTGGTTGCTGTCTTCATCGATCTGAAGAACAATCAGGCACAAGAGGGGTTAGATCTGTTCTCTTAGCTCTATCTGAGCTCTACAGTACAGTGCAAAGAATTTCCCAGCACCCTGATCCAGTTAGAATGGAGCTGAGAGGATGACATGCAAGTTTACTCTACTGACTGGAGGGTTAGTCTGTCAGATCAGTGGTTCTCAGACTTCTAAATTCATGAACAAAACAATAGCCATAATATCCTGACATAGGATAAACAATCTTACCACCTGCATTTTATCAGTTCATTAAAGAAAGAAAACGGAACACCAAAGAAAGAACTGTCTTCCACTAAATTGCCTTTCTGTTTTTACATTTTGCTGCAGAATGGTAGAAAATAATTGTAACAAATTGGCAACAATCCACAGAACATTATTTGGGAAACATAGGATTAGAGAGTTTTAAAGGTTCTTTCTAATTTAAAATATTGTACAACTCTAAATCATATATTGTGGTACTTAATTACTCTGTTCTTATATTTTAGCTAACATCTTGAAAGCTTACTTAGTGCCAAGCACTGTGTTCAGTTCTTTACATGTGAGTCAGTTTAAATAACTTTATATAATAGATGCTTGCTAGTCCACTATTCAGTAGAAATTGAGACTCAGAGAATTTCTGTGACTTGTCTCAAGTCACACAGCTGGGAATTGAACTTTGACCTCTGACTTCAGTGCCTTTGCTCTCAATGACTGCTGTAGACTGAATGTTTTGTGCCTCCCTAAAATTCATAGTTGAAATCCTAACCCCCAATATGGTGGCTGGGAGGTGGGGACTTTGGGGGATGATTAGGTCATGAGAATTTGAAATTAGTACCCTTATAAAAGAGACACTGGAGACTTCCCTTGTTCCTTCTGCCAAATGAGGACACAGTGAGAAGACAGATGTCTATGAACCAGGAAACTGGCTCTCAGTAGAGACCAAATCTGCTGGCACTTTGATCTAACATTTGTTCTTCCCAACCTCAAGAACTGTAAGGAATAGATGTTTGTTGTTTATAAGCCATAAGGTCTATGGTATTTTGTTATAACGATCTGTACAGACTAAGACAACAACTGTGTTAGGTGCCTTCTATTATCAAATATTAATAAAATATTTTGGGTCTTTATAGACTCTAAGTTCCTAGATGGCAGAGTCTGCATATTTTTAATTTCTGAATCTCACAATAACAACACAGTATCTCTATTGTATTGAATAAACTTAACAAGTGTTTACTGAATGCCTACTATGGTTCAGCTAGGGCATACTGAAGCACACAGAAAATATTTATTGATTAGTTGATTAACAAATTCATATAGGAGAATTTGAAATTATGAAATTGTAAAATAGTACTCCCATTTAACTCATATGCTATCTGAAGATTCCCACAGGAATCCTCAGCAAGGAAGCTTTTCTCTGACTTAACCCAAAGAAGAAAAGTCTTGATGTTTTATTGCTTCTCAGATTGTCCTCTCAGCACAAGGGAGAACAGCAAGGGCCAGGCTTGTCCTTTACTTCCTGTGTTCTCCAAGCAGCTAGCCTTGCCTGCCGACTGTCTGGCAGCATGAAGGACCAAACAGTCCTCACTCTGGATGTTTTTGAGCCTCTGCATTATTAAAGGGCTGTTGAGAAGAACCCACTGTAAACCAGCCAGTAGGAAAAGCTGGTTCCATGAGAAATGGTGAGAGGATTGGGGGTAATGTAGTGTGGAGGAAAAAATTCTAAAGAGATGGCAAGCGTGATGTTTGACTTCACAGCTTATATTTGTATAATGCTCATCATCTGCCCACTGTCCTGTGTGCCAAAAGGTCTTTCTGGATTGCACTGCCACCTCAAAAGCAAAAACGCATGTAACTTTCAGAGAACGTCCAGTCGGCGTCCTTATCTTAGCAAGACCCAGCAGACGGGACTGAGCCGCCACCAGGGCTGGTCGTGAGGATCTGGGCTTATGCGAGGCTGCCTCGCTGGCATTGCTGCAGGCTCTGTGGCCGCCTCGACACAAGCTCTGTGCTCCTGGCTCCTTTAAGCGCTGCCCTTCCCACAACACTCATGCTCACTTGTCCAGGGACTGTGGGAGGGTGAGAAGGAAAGTGAGAAGAGCAAAATCTATCCGTGACAACCCGAAGGTGGCAATAATCACATTTGCTCGAAAATCGCCTGAGAATGAACTACATGTTCTTGTGTGGAGATGAAAACATATGCAAATATATGTAAATGTGAGACCCTCTTAACTATTTTCTCCATCTGGATGTGGCCCCTTGCAGTGAAGCCAGAAGGAAAAGAGCTCCAAGTGATGGATTCTGTCCAGTTCGTCCTTCGGGATGAGGGTGTAGCTGGAGAAACGTATCCTTTATTCTCCTGGCCATCTTTCTCCCCCTGCTGGGGTTTTGGGAGGGGGCTGGGGTATCTAAGTAGGCTCATGGTTGATAAACACATATTGCTTTAATTCAGTTTGATCTGATGTGGAGAAGGCAGGCTGTCAGACCCCTGTCCCCTTCCTCATTTCCAGTCCCTGCCATCCCACCCTGGCCCAGGCCATGATGTGATAACATGACATTATCCTATTGCTCTGGGTGTCACAATAAAGTGGGAACCTCCCACATCCCTGAGCCTCAGCCATTGTCTGTAAAACAAGAAGGCAGGACCTGATTCATTTAAAGTCCCTCCCAGCAGGTCAGATCTGAATGTCTCGGCTTTGTGGTGGGAAAAATAGCAACAGGGCTGTTCTGTTATGACTCACACCAGTTGACTTAAGAGAGAAAGGAGCCAGAGCTTTGAGTTCATTCTGCAACACAGACCTGGGTTCAAATCTCAGCTTTTTCTGGTTCCTAACCATTTATACTTGGACAAGTTGCTTAACTTTTGATGGGAAGGCCCCATTTTTTTTCTTCTGTAAAAAGAGTGCATTAGCCCACAGAGGTTTTTGTGTGTAACCTCTATCCTCAATACATGCACACATATACATAACAGACATTTGAAGTTAATACTATTTGTTCAGCACTAGGCTGTGTTCTAGAAATTGAAAGATAAGGAAGCTGTAGACTCTGTCCTTAAGAAACCTAGTCTAGTGGGAGCAACATACAAGGACAGAGGTTAAATAACACAGGGTAATAATTAATATACCCAAGATACTTGGGGAGCACAGGCCAGGCATACCTAACTCACTAATCCAGCCTGTGGGGACACGGAGGATGGTTGCAGGTTGGAAATGCCTGGGCTGAGTATTGAAAAATAAGTAGGCATTGGCTAGATAGAGGGGAAGTGCTGGGAGCTTCCCAGGCTACTGGAGCAGCCCTGTGCAAATGCACAGAGGCCAGAGAAAAGGTGGCTTGCTGTGGGGAAGTTCCTCATCATTCATTACATCTGGAACTTAGCGTGATTGGTGAGGCTGAGGAAGCAGGTTTAAAGGAAGGTTAGGGAGGACCTTGGGTGTCACACTAAGGCTTGGCTTTACTCTAGGATGATGGGAAGCCAGTGACACTTGGAGGAATGATGTGGATAGATTGGCACATTTAAAGAATCTTTTTGACTGCAGGTGGAACTGTTTTGGGGTGAGTCAGGCTCAAGCCTGGAAGGCCCAACAGGAGGCTGGAAATGCTAGTTCCCACAGCCGCCTTGGAGAAGCTGGATCTGTGTGGACCTAAGCCAGTATCCTATACTCCGGACCAGAGTTGCTCCTTGGCACAGTTGTGAGGCAGGAAAAGTCTGTCTTTGGGCTCCTCCAACCTCTGCTCCTCAGCTGTCCGATTTTCTCCTGTTGACCTTGACCCTCCTTGCTGCCACATATCTGGTAGATTAATTTGTATGCACTGTCCATTATGTAATTCATTGCCCTTCTTAGAGAAATGTCTGTGTTAAAAGAGGAATACAGAGAGGGGGCAATGTTTCCCAGTGAGCGAGCGCTCTCTATGAGCAGTCATTTCAGGCCGTGTGGAACAGGGATTGGGCCAACAAATGCAGACAGGGCCTGGCCACTGGCATTGTGGGGCATGGCCTGTGCCTGAAAAGCACAGGCCCAGACACAGGGTCTGGAAGCAGGAGACCTATGTGGATGTGCACACACTTGCCCCTGTGTCTGTGGGTACATGGCAGGGACCCAACTGTGTGACCCTGTGTGGTCTCTCTGCTCCCTGCAGGGGATGCTGCTTTTCCATCCTGTGGGTGTTGGCCAGTTCCTCCTCTCCACCTACTCAGTGCTCACTTCACACATGATGTACTAACAATTTCCCACAGTTGCCTTTCTTAGAGGTCCTCCCAGTCAGACCAGGACAAATAAAGTAAGGTAGAAAGGCTGTGCTTCCCATCACCACACAGCCCTCAGACCTGTGCCATCTGGGGGAAAATTTGAGGAATGTCCACATTTCTAGGGTAGAAGGAGTCTGAGAAAGAATGAGGGCTATGGCTTTTTGTCACTTTTTCTAAAACATGGTAATCCTGAATTTTGAGGTGGAGTCTGGAAGGCAGGGAGACTTGAGAAGGAAATATTCAGGGATCCAGGGCTTTCTATCTGCTGGAGGTGGAGGTGGGGTGGGAGATGGGAAACCCTGGATTAAAACAGCCTACCGTGAATATTCAACAAAATAGGGAGTGTTTCTTTAACTTCGATCTGCAAACCAATCTCCTAGGCTCTTGCTAAAGTGCTGATTCTGAATCAGGAGCAGGTTTGGGGTGGGGCCTAGAGTCTGCACTTCCTGTGAGCTCCTAGGTGATGCTGATATTGTGATCCACAGCTCACACTTTGAGTGCCATTAGGAGACTATGTGGCATTAATACATTTTCAGTGAGTTGGGGGAAGCTCAGTGGCTGCTGAGCAGACAAGTTCTCCCACCTGCTCCACCCTCCTATAACAATAAGCTTCCAAAGGGTACCATATTCCAAGGAACAGAAACCACAGGACTGTTAGAAGAGTTGGAATGTGGTCATCTTAGTGTCCCCAGAATAAGGTTAAATATAATAAAGGGCAGTGTGGAAGTACCACTGCTTTTTGGCAGTCCAAGAGCATTTTCTTTTCTGCTCTATATAATACTGTAATGCCAGCAAAATGTCCACCAACAGCCCCCATTAGCACCACTGTTATCACAACCCCCGCCACCCCCCACCCCCAGGTGAGCCTTTCTTTCAAAGGAATGCTTCCTTACAGCTTCCTATTAAACACTGTCTCAGGCAGATTCTGTGAGCCTTTGGTCACAGTGCCGAGTGGAGACCCAGGGAAAAATGTGGAAGGGTAACTCCCAGCAGTCCAGCTCCACTGTACTAATGCCTTTAGAAGAACCTAAGTTTAGGTGAAACGGGCCCAAAAGGCAATGGACATTTTCCCAATTGCCTGCAGGGCAAAATCTTCTTTAATACTAATTGCAATCTATTTCTTCCCAGCTGCAACTCATTTTATAACCTCCACATTCGTCAGCTCATTTAATCTTTACGTCAGCTCTGTGAGGTAGGCGGGGCAAGTGTCATTACTTGCTTTTTTTCAAGTGAGAAAACTAACACTCAGAAAGCTGGTAAATGATACAGCTGAGAATGCATGACCCCTGTCTCCCAGTTTAACCCAGTGCTCTACCTGACCATCCAACTCTGATACATTTTGTATTTTCCCAGGGAAAGAAAATGACCCTTGGAGTCCCTAATTAATAGCCTGGTATCCTAGGGAGTTATCTACCCTGGTTTATAAAAGTTGCACATCCTTCAGCATCCTTCTTTCTCTAAATTTAGATCATCCATAACAAGCCAGAAAGGGACAGAGGGGATTTGGAAAGCAATTCCTGAGTTCCATCATCTATATTTTTTTAACATTAATTCTAGAGAAGAATTTTCTAAAATATGTATTTAGGCTTTGCTGCTTTCTTTTCATAGGACCCCTTCATCCCTTTTAGAGCTCATATCAACAAATTCTCCAGCCAACTCTGGGTCTACAGAGAAGTGGGAGCTGAAGTGACAGCTTCTGACCGCTAGAGGGAACCCAGGCACCGGCTACAATTTTTCTACCCACCTCTTGGAAAAATTGAAGTCAGGTGCATGTCTGTCTAGGCATTCCTTCGTTGTTCTACAACCAGGTTCTGAAGAGACCAAAGTATTTCAGCTCTTTAATGGAGGAATTTAATTTCAGAATCCAGGCAAAAGAATTAAAATGATCACAACTGAGATCCAGACAACAGAATCTAAGAATGTACATATTAGTCTAGCTCTTTCACTTAACATATTATCATAGTGTTTCAGAGTTTTCTAGTCCCAAATATTCTGATTAAGCATATCTTGGATTGGGTTAAGGGCTATTGAACATTTTTCTCTAGGTGATTCTGATGAACTGCCAGTTTGGGAGAAAGCGGCTGGACTGGTCCAGGCTCTGTACCATTACACAGGATACCCTCTACTGCATTTGATGTTGTTACTGTTAAGCCTCAGCTTGAATTCTTTCTGTAAATGTGAATTTGTAACTCAGATTATTTATACACTCTTATTCTCTTCCTCTTATTCGCACCAGTTCTTTTTTTCTCATAACAGCTTTTGTAATTTATTTGTGAGTTTGTGTCTAATCACTGCCTTTCATATTAGTCTCTAAACTTCATAAGGCAAGGCCCACATCTCGTAATTTCACCATTGTAAAACAAGAGTACAGGGCAGTGTAAAGCATATGATATGTGCTTTACATATATATATATATATATATCCTCCCTCCTTCCCTTCTTTCCTCCTTCTTTCCTTCCTTCCATACTTCCTTCCTTCCTTCCACAAGAATGTGATAGCCCATCCCTGAGGCACAGATTCAATTGTGGAAAGTTCTTCCAACATTCATCCCAAATCAGTCTGCTGTTATTTCTTCCCATTTCAGTGTTTCTATTTTTGAAGCTACACACATCTAATACTTCTTCCACAGCACAAATATTCAGTTATTTAAAGACAGTCATCCCCCAAAAAACAATGAAAACTGAAGACAAACAATGAAAGGGAAAGAAAGGAACAAAAGATATTTAAATCAATAATAGGAAAGCAATTAAATGACAGGAGTAAGACAGTCCTCTCAATAACATCCCTAAACATAATAGATTAAATTCCCCAATGAAAAGACACAAACTGACTGATGGAATTAAAAAGCTGGACCCAACTGTATGCTGTCTTCAAGAGACTCATCTCACCAGTAAAGATGCACACAGACTAACAGGGAAGGGCTGGAAAAAGATATGCCATGCAAATGGAAACCAAAAATGAGCAGGAGTAGCTATTTTTATGTTGAATAAAATAGGCTTTAAACAATAACAACAACAACAACAACAAAACATAAAAAGAGACAAAGAAGGCCATTATATAATGACGAAGGAATATATTCAGTAAGAAGACATAACAATCATAAATACATAGGCACCCAACACTGGATCACCTAGATATATAAAGCAAATACCATTAGACATAAAGAAAGAGATAGGTCCAATACAATAATAGCTGGAAAACTGAACACAACTCTCTCAGCATTGGACAGATCATCGAGGAAACAAATCAAAAGAGAAACACAGAAATTAAACTACACCTTAGACTAATTGGACTTGGCAGATACCTACAGAACATTTCACTCAACAACTACAGAATATGCACTAATCTCATCAGCACACAGAACATTCTCCAGGATAGACCACATGTTATATTACAAATCAAGTCCGAACAAACTTAGAAAAATTCAAATCACTTCAAGTATCTTTTCAGACCACAATGGATTAAAACTAGAAATCAATAACAAACAAAAGTCTGGAAACTATACAAACATGTGGAAATTAAACAACATGACCTGAACAACCCATGGGTCCAAGGAGAAATTAAACAGGGAATCAAAAAATTTCTCGACACTAATGAAAGTAAAGACACATCATAACAAAACCCGTGGGATACAGCAAAAGCAGTACTAAGAGGGAAGTTTATTGCAATAAATGCTTACATCAAAAGAATAGAAAGTTTTCAAATAAACAATCTAATGCTACACCTCAAAGAACTAGAAAACCAAGAACAATCTAACCCCCAAATTAATAGATGAAAAGAAACAAGATCAGCAGAATTAAATGAAATAGAGACACCCACAAAAAATGCAAAAGATCAATGAAGCAAAAAGTAGTTATTTTTGAGAAGATAAACAAAATAGACAAACCATTAGCAAGGCTAATTAAGAAAAGAAGAGAGAAGACCCAAATAACAAAAATCAGAAATGAAAGAGGAGACATTACAACTGATACTACAGGAATAGAAAGAATCATTAAGACTATTACAAACAACTATACACCAACAAATTTGAGAACCTAGAGGAAATGGATAAATTTCTCAAAACATACAATTACCAAGACTGAACCAAGAAGATGTAGAAACACTGAACAAACCAATGACAAGCGATGAGATTGAAGCAGTAATCAGCAGTCTCCCACCAAAGAAAAGCCCAGGCCTGCATGACTTTACTGCTGAGTTCTACTAAATCTTTAAAGAGGAATTAATACTAATTCTCTTCAAACTATTCCAAAAAAACTGAACAGAGGTCACTCTCCCTAACTCATTCTATTGAGGCAAGCATCACCCTGATACCAAAACCAGACAGAGATACAACAAAAAAAGAAAACTACAGGCCAATATCTTTGATGAGCATAGACACAAAAATCCTTAACAAAATATTAGCAATCAGAATACAGCAACACATCAAAATATTTATATATCATGATCAAGTAGTATTCATCCCAAAGATACAAGGATGGTTCAACATATGCAAGTCAATAAATGTAAAACACCACATCAACCAAATCAAGGACAAAAACCATATGATTATCTCAATAGATGCTAAAAAAGCATTTGACGAAATTCAGCATCCCCCCATGATGAAGGCTCTTAGCAAATTAGTCATAGAAGGAAAGTATCTCAACACAATGAAAGCCATATATGACAAATACAATGTCAATATCATCCTGAATGGCAGGACAGGAATAAGACAAGGATGACCACTCTCATCACTCTTATTTAACCTAGTATTGGAAGTACTGGGCAGAGCAATCAGGCAAGAGAAAGAAATAAAGGGCGTCCAGACTGGAAAAGATGAATTCAAACCGTCCCTATATAGAAAAACCTAAAGACTCTATGAAAAAACTCTTAGAGCTGATAAATGATTTCAAGTAAAGTTGCAGGATATAAAATCAACACACAAAAATCAGTAGCATTTTTATTTTCCAATAACAAACTAGCAGAAAAAAAAAATCAAGAAAGCAAGCCCATTTAAAATAGTCTCCAAAAGAATAAAATACCTAGGAATCAATTTAACTAAGGAGGTAAAAGATCTCTGCAACAAAAACTACAAATCACTGCTGAATAAAATTAAAGAGGACACAAAAAGATGGAAAAACATTCCATGCTCTTGGACTGGAAGAACTAATATTGTGAAAACGTCCATATTACCTGAAGCCATCTACAGGTTCAGTGCAATCCCTATCAAAATATCTGTGACATTCTTCATAGAAATAAAAACACAATCCTAACATTCATATGGAAAAACAAAAGACCTCAAATAGCCAGAGCAATCTTGAGCAAAATAAAATAAAATAAAATAAAATAAAGCTGGAGGCATAACACTCCCTAACTTCAAAACATACTATAAAGCTATAGTAGCCAAAACAGCATGGTAATGGCATAAAAACAGGCACTCAGAGCAATGGAACATAATAGAGAACCCAGATATCAACCCACGTGCTTACAGCCAACTGACCTTTCACAAAGGCACCAAGAACGTACATTGGGGGAAATGACTGCCTCTTCAATAAATGGTGGGGGAAAACTGGACATCGAAATGCAGAAGAATGAAACTGATCCTGTACCTCTCACTATATACCAAAATCAACTCAAAATAAGTTATGCACAAAAAGAGAAATACCATATATCCTCACTCATAAGTGGGAGCTAAACTAAAGAAAAAGAAGGAAGGAAGGAAGGAAGAACCACAATAAATAATGTGTTAAACTTGCAAAAAAAAAAAAAAAAGAGAGAGAACAGAACATTGATTATTTGAGGTGGGAAAGGGGGAAGGGGAGGGATGTTGGTGAGAAACTAGTTAAGGGTCACAAAGATTGATTTTGTTTTGTAAATATGACTGCCCTAATAATCCTGATTTGATCACCACATATTGTACCCATGTATTGGTATTCAATTCTGTACTCCACAAATCTATACAATCAACAAAGTAAATAAATAAAAGAAAAAAACAATAAAAAAAAAAAACCCAACCAACCTAACAAAAAAGACAGTTGTATATTTTCTACACTTTTCCATTGTAAGTCTTCCACACCGTCCCTCCACCTTTCGCTCCTTCAGTTCCTCCTCATGGAAATAGCAAGTTCTCTAGACTGTCATCATTTGGCCACCCTCCTTCTAAGAGCTCTAATTAGTTAGTGGCCTTTTCAACATGTCGTACCCAGAGCTGAGCCCTCTCTTCTAAATATGGCCTGTCAGGGGCAGAAGTGGTTTTGTGCCCTCCCTTGTCCTGTACACTGTGTCCCTTAATGCAGCTTGGGTCTGCATTAGCTTTTTGGCTGTCACACATACTATTAAATCATCTTTAGCCTGTAGCCAAGTGAAACCTCTAAGTCTTTTTTGTTTGTTTTCTTTTACAAGAACTTCTGTTGAGCTAGGTCTCTTCCATCCTGTTTTTGTGTAATTGATTTTTTAAAATGCAGGTTATGCATTAATCTCTATTAAATTTTATTTAATTTCTGCAATTTCTGCTCGCCCAGTGATTTTCTCTCCCCTTACTCCTTTCACACTCCCCAAAGCTTTCCATGGATCTCCCCCTGTCAATCTGGGCCTTGAAGGAGATGATAGGGAGGAGAAGTATGGCTATGTTTTTAAAGCTTCCAAACGAATAGCAGAGACAGTCCATTTTTTCCTCACTCCTTTCTCAGGTCACATCACAGACAGGAAAGAGCCAACTAATTTGTAAGGAGCTTTCTTCTCCAATGCTCCACACCCATTCCCTCTCCTCTGGGTAATTGGCTTTCAGTGTGTTGGCTTCCAGAATTACCATAACCACCTTGGAAGAGTGTGTAAGGGCAAATGCCCATTATTCATGTATCTTCTCAGTGTCTGCACATAAAGAACAGGGCCTTGTGATTGGCTACAGGACTTTGGCTGTAAAATAGAAGCCTGGTCTGAGAAGTCTAGGTGACTGAGGGCTTTGTGGATTTTCTATGTGTCCTGGGATCCTAATATGTTCCGGATTGTTCCAGAGAGGACTGAGAAATCCTGAGAACCAACCAAGAAAGAAGGGGACCAAATGTGTCAATAAATTCTTAAATGAAATGAATTATACACTCATAAGTGCCTTAAAGGGTTAACCAAGTACCCAGCACTGCAGAGAGATAAAATGCCACAGGGGGGCGACAGAGGCCAGAAGGTGACAGAAGGAACCAGCGTTCAGAGGTGGGGAGGGGGTAAGCCTGGCAGGGGAGCTAAACTGAAACTAAAAAGGAGGAGGGAGAACTGAATTTTAAAAATAAAGAGGAGGAGGAAGAGGAGGAGGAGGAGGAGAAGGGGAAGGGGCAAGAGAGAGAGAGAGAGAGAGAGAGAAAATCAACATGAAGACCAAAATGACTTTTAGGTCCAAGGAGAGTGTGGGCTCTCTCCCTGAAGTTCAGTGAAATCTGAGGAGGTGGCTGGACTCTGAATTTGATTCTGAGCCAATGGAAGACTCTGTCTCCTAGAACTCTGGGGGAGTCTCCTATGACTCACTTGTCTTTAAGTAAAGATGAAAAAGGACAACTCTTCCCAGCTTTCCCCTGCTGTCCAAAGCCTGGCAATATCCCAAAGGAAAGAAAGCATTGTTCCTCCAATGTGTGGCAGTTCAGGAACTGTGGTGAAGTCCCCCAGCTCCAATCAGCCATAAAGTGTCAAAGAAAACAAGTTCATGCACCAGAAATCTTGTACTGACAGTCCTCCGGTCTCTTCAGTCCCCAAACGATTGAATGATGTAGGAGAGATACCCCGGAGGACTAAGGGAGAGCAGGTTAGTTTTCTGCACCAATTATTTGCTTACTTGTTCCCCTTTCCCACTGGACCATGAACCCTGCAGTGTGGGGAACCATATTCTGTTTATACAAAATTAATTAATTAATACATGTATTTAGCAAATGTTTACTGAGCTCTGATTATGTGCCAGTCACCAAAGATAAAGCTTCCTGCACTCTTGGAGCTTATTTTCTAATGGTGGACGGAGGGGGTAGGCAGGCAGTAAACTTGTAAGCAAATAAATGAATAAACAAGACAATTTTAATGTACAATAAATGTAACAGTGCACGGGGCAGCTGGGCTACATCCTACTGGATGTCAGGGAAGCTCAGTCTTTGAGGAGACAATACTTACAGTGAGATCCCCAGGATGAGAAGGTGCCAGTCACATAAACAGCATTCCTGGAAGAGATGTCAAGTGCAAAGACTCTTAGAGTGGAAAAGAGATTTGCTCATTCAAAGAACAGAAAAGTTGCCAGTGGGCATAAAGTTTGGTGAGTATGGGGGAAGTGAAGCCACAGGATGATCATGGAAGTCCTGTCACGTAGTGCAAAAGTACTCAGGATTAACTCTAAGTGCAGTAGGGAGGAGCTCAATGCCAAATTTTGGGTGTGCTATTGTACTTTCTTAAAGAAAGACTTCATAACTTTCTCAGATTTCCTGAGATGCCTATAATCCTCTTCCCCCACGCCTCCCCCAAATTTTAGTAATACCTGATTTAGTGGGAGAAGACAAGGTCCATGCTCTTAGGAAGACTAAAAAGACAAAAGCTGCAGTTTGGGGCTACATACTGTGTATTCTTCCAGGATACAGAGAACTACCCAGGACAAATGTACAAACAATTATCCTTGAGGGGGACAAGGGTGGAACTTGAGACATTATCTGGGAAATCTTAGGGAATAGGCAACTTTAAGTGCCCCCAAATGTGGTAAGAGCATACAAGTAAAGGCACAGAGAAATGGCAGCAACAGAGAAGTTGAGGCTCTCATGCCAGAAACCAAATTTGCAAACAACTGGACAATGAATTAGAAATACTTGAGAATTATAAGGACCTAGTCCTCTCATTTATAAAAAAAATGTCTTTAAAGGATTTTCTAAGTATGAAATAAAGATGCCTGATATATCCCCCTAAAGCAGAGTTTTCATATTCCCCTAAATCAATTTTCCAGAGGTCTGTCTCCTGGAGATTTCCTTTCCCTTCACTAAATCAATATAAGAAAGACGAAAGCTATCATCTTATTTTTGCGGAACTTATTTTTAAACATCCCCCACCCCCTGCATGCTCCACACCCCTCCCATCCAAATCACCTAGAAGATGTCCAAAGATGATTTGGAAGGACTTGGACTTGTTAATTAACCTAAACAGTCACATTCGTCTGCAAGGTGCATTATTGTTAATTAAAACTGCGATTCTCCTTGTGCCCAGACAGCGGGCTGCTGTTGTCAGAATAATGAGATAGCATAGGATGGTTTTCATGCAAATCCCTGGCAATTAGAGTTGGCAGTGAATTGGGTTTGAAGTCCCAGTGAAGTTCTCAATCAGAATTCCTCTGAGGGTAGCTCTGGGAGGAAGGTGATGATGAGGTTGGGGATAGGAAAATAAGGGAGGATAAAAGGATGTGAGGACCCCACATTTGTTTCCTAAATCCTTTGGGAAGGGCTCCAGACTGAAGTAAATGAACTTTGCACGTCAAAGTGATTTTTAAACTTCCCTCACGAAATAAGTCTTTCTGCTTGAAGAAGCAATGCAAATCGACCCTCCCCAGGGCTTTGTGTGCTCCCAGGAGCTTGCCTCCTTGGTTCTCATCTTTCTGAGAGGATTTTTTCTTTAGCCAGGAGGCCCAATAACTCATACACAGCAAAAGTCCCTGCCAATCCTAAGATTAAATTCTTAAGGGTTCTAAGGAAACAGGATTTGTATTCCTGAAGGGTTGCAGAAAAGACACCAGATTCAGACCAAATTTAGAGCGGTTAGTGGCATGCAGTGGGTTAAGTGGACAGGGGTAGCTGGTCCCAGAGGAAAGCCTTGAAGAAATGACTGAGGTCAGGGTTAGACTTAAGGAAGAACTGTCCAAATGCAGCACAGATAATGGCAGGGAAAGGCCATCCCCTGAAGGGGGCAAAGCCTGCGGGGGTGGGAATGAGAAGGAGGTAACTGTGGGGACAGTCTGCAGCTCACTCTGACCTCCTATCAGCTGTGGGCTCCTGCCTCTGCCTTTCCTTTTGTGAGGGAAGTGATGGTTGCTCACCTATTTCCCAGGAGTTTGGGGTTCTCTCTTATGGGACTGAGTGAGAAGGGATTTCTATCTGGAGTCATGAGGCAGGAGGTAGATAAGACAACCCTAGTGGTCTTAAATTAAGCCGTCTTTGCATCATCCAGGTTGACATTGGATGATTCAGGGAGTCAAAATACCTCTTTTCCTTCAACTAGGTCAGCTTCCATATCCAGTAACATTTGTAAGTGTTAAAGAATAACCTGAAGCCCAATAAAATTTCTAAGAGTTTATTTGCGTGATAACAATTCATGGATTGGGGAACACCAAACTGAAAGAGGTTTAATGTTCCCATGACAAATCGTCATAAGCAAGTATTTATGGGGTAAGTACGGAAGCAAAGTAAAGAAATGGTTTGACTGATTGAAGTTCCACAGTTGCCTATGTGATCTATCCCATTGGAAAATGCCTAATAAGTTTGTTGGCTACTTCTGATTGGGTGAGCTGAAGTTCTGCTTTTCACTGATATAGGGACTTATAAGAAATAGCTCAAGTTTCACTTAAGTTTTTTTGCAAATCAAGCAAGGTTTAGGTCACTTATAAGGCCTACCTGGTTTTGTCTTCTGAGGGATACTTTAGGCCTGGTCTCCATTTTAATTTACTTTAACATCTGTGGTAGGGTTGAAAGAGAGATCGAGAGCTGGAGAGGGAATTTTGTGAGGAGGCTGGAAAGGAAATAGAAGAAAAAAAAAATACTAGGACACATTTATAAATAGAGGTTGGAGACTTGAGCATAATTTAGGTTTGTAATTTGTTTCCTTTTTCTCCATTTTCTCCCTTTCTGTTTCAGAATATCTTCCAAGTTTCAAATGATTCCTAAATCCCGCCTTTCAATTTATGATGCACCAATCAGGAGCTAACCTGGTGGTTGCTAAGAGACAGGAGGCAGAAGATTTAGAGGCTTTGTCCTGGCACACACCTAGGAAAATTCCGGAGCCTTTCTCACCCTCCTGCCTAAGATGTTCTAACTCATTGCTGCTCCTCTCCTGCACTCTCTTATTTATCCCCAAGCCCAGATAGTCCAGCAGAAACATTTTAGGGAAGAAACCAGATACAGCACATCTTTGAAAAATGGAAAAGTCTAAGTGGAGTCAAACAGATGCAAGGTATCTGCTCAAGTTTCCCCAGACATTAATTGAGTCGGAGGGAGGATCACAGTTTTTTGTGACCTCTTGGGAAGAGGTTGAGTTTGTTGGCGGTAAAAGTTGTACCCCTTAGAAAGAGAGGCTTACTCATTGTCCTTTCAATCATTACCTAAACTTGGCTGAGCAGAGGTTAAGAAAAAGCCACCAAGGTCATGATTAAGCAGCCAGAGTTTCAGGGGCATATTTGGGGAAGAAGTGTACAGGAAATTGGGATATAATGTGGAAGAGGAAGAAAAGAGTTAGGTGGGAAATAAAGGTTTATTTCAAAAGCTAGGGTTTGAAAGAAATTTAGGGAATTCTAAGCAGAAAATTAAATCAGATCAGGTCTTCCCCCTGTAAGTTCTCCAACCTTCACAACTTCTTGATCTTTTCTTCCCTCTACACATCCTACACAGAAAAGACTAGGCACGAAAACCAGGGTAAAGAAAACTCATTTGGGCAGGAAGTGAGTCATAAATTCTGATTCTATATCTTGAGAACAGGGATGGGCACAGAATTACGTGGGGGAAAATGCCTTGGGAGAGGTGAGTGCACACATACAGGTATGTGCAGTGCAGATGCTGACAGAGATGCAAGCATGTGGAACACACTCTTCTTGCATGTATGCATCTCACATGGATGTAGGTTCCAGCATGCCGAGAGACAGATACACACACACACACACACACACACACACACACTCACACTCACACGCTAATGGGAATAGAGGCATGCTAAGGAAACTGTGAGAGATGACTCCTAAAAGTAGCTTTTTAAATTATCTTGGTATGTTTCCTGTAGTAAATAATGTCCTCCGGGATGCTTCTCCCACCTTCCCCACCACCACCCTGATCTATAAACAAAGCCAGAGAAGAGGTAAAAGACAGACAGAGAGAGAGTCTGGACAGGTCAGATAGGAGGAGGTGATACATTTCCAGGCTTTGTTGTCACTCTTGTCTGTTTTTCTCTCTCTGGTTCCTTTTCCTATTCCTTTTGCTCTCTGCAACAGCTTCTCTCCTTTGTTGACCTGCTAAGCCATCTCTTCTCATTCTTTAGGTTTAGTTGCTGCTCTAACATTCTAGTTCCTCTTCCCTTCCCCCTTAAGATGGCAGTAACCCCACACCTCAAGAGAACATCTGTGTGCCCTGAGGATGTTTATTGCTCGTTCACTCTCTCCCCAGGCCAGCTAGAGAAACAGACCCTGGCAGGAAAGACTGGCATGAGATGTCTCTCTTTCTCCATTCTCCTTCCTCTCCTCTTTATCCCCAGACAAAATAAGAAACCATCTGCTTCATAAAAACAGTGTAGACTTTAATTCAGGTTGACAGGTGGGAAGAGAGCTAGGATTTGCCTCCAAGGGTGTCCAGATGAGAAGAACATCTTGCAGGGAGGGGTTCAGAGGGCAAGGAGGTACGGGTGGCCTTGTGGCAGAACAGGGCCAGAAGCAGGGGAGTAGCCACGCAGTGCAATGTTGCCAAGGCTTCTGCCAGGTTCAGCAGCAGGTCTAGAACCTTCTGGGCCAGACATGTTGGCAATACGAAGACCCTGGATCTCACTAGGAAGTCCAATCCCAGAAACACTGCATGTGGCCACCAGAACATGAACCAGACCCACAGGATATCAACCCAGGGGCCTGGCCCCCTGCCCAGTGCCTTCTTCAGTCCCATGGCTCCCAACAAACCCAGTGGCAACACAATGAAGATGGCAAAACAGGCTGCAATGTGTGTAGACTGCCAAGTCCCCAGGCCTCTACTGGAGCAGAATCTGTGGGAAGTGTCACTAGGCAGGGTGATGGGCAGCACCAGTAGGGCAGCCACTAGCCAAAGTCCCACAGTGAGCCCTAGGGTGAGGCCTGGGACACTGTGTTCACCCAGTTTGGGGCCCAGGCAGGCCCGACATCCTATCAGCAGAGCCTGGGCAAAGGCCAAGCCATACCAGACCCCATAGCCCAGTTGGCACAGGGTGGTGCTGTGGGCACTATTTATCCCTGGTGCCAAGATGGGCACCACGATGCTGAAGAGGGCACTGCTCACAGCCAACTGTACCAGGAAAGGCCAGCCAGGGCACAACTGCCAGTGGAAGAGAGGTCTGAGAAGCGCGAAGAGGACAGCTCCATTTGCGAGGATGCCCAGGACACTGGCGATGATGAAGAAGGGCAGTGAGGAGTCATCCAGCAGGTTACAGGAGTGGCAGGGGGCGGCTGCTTCCAGGTTGCCGTCATAGGAAAGGGACTCATTCTCATCATAGAATTCGTCCCAGCTGTATCCTTCAATAACTATCTGACTTGTGTTGTCATCCATTAAGATGGAGGGATTCACCTAGAGGACATACCCAGAGCGGGCAATCAGAGCATCTAGTTACTCCACTGGAGAGTCTCTTGGGATCTGGGGGGAGGGGAGGAGGGTGGGGGGAGGGCCGAAGGGGAGCATGGGCTGGGAGAACAATGGAGCTGTGCAAGCCAGATGCAGTGGAGTTGGTGGAAAAGGATAAAGGACGGATGCTGAGGAGCCTGTGCAAAAGAGTCAAGGAAAAGCCAGGAAGGGTAGTGGTAAGGACTGGAGGAGTGGGAGAAGGAGGTCAGAGGGGGAGGTAATGAGCTACCTGGATGGAACTGACTGAAAGGCAAATGAAAAGGAAAATAATGGGAGCTAGGACACTGGAGTAAGAAGGAGAAAAGGAAAAAAAGATTTTTAAAAGTGAGAGAACAAGGAGGAAAGGTATGAGATGAGGAGAAAAGGGAAGAGGTATAAAGAAGGATCTGAGGGGCAAACAGAATGGAGAATGGGAGGTCAGGGGTTGTGGGGCTTGGCCTCACACTCACCGGGTTCAGACAGTTCCCCATGGCACTGTTGAGCTCAAAGCAGGCAGAGAGAAAGTCTGGGGTGGCTCCGTCGGTGGCTGTGGTTCCAAGATAAGTGCCAAGGACTAATGAGGGCCATCAGGTTCTGGGCAGGGCCATGTGGTGGGGGGGTGGGGGTACATTCAGGAAGCCTTTGTTCCACGCCCACTGCCTGCCAAGCCTCAGGCCTACATGGGGCACTAGCCTGTGGCTTCCTGTTTTGAAGGTGGATTGGACTGATGGGGATTGCACTCTGGAGGGGAAGAAGGTGGGGACAAGGAGGTGGGCATTTTCCCGAAGGTGGAAAGGGAGGCTGGGAAACCAGGGGGCTTTCCAGCTACAAGAGCTTCTTCAAGCACAAGGAAGGAAGAGGGGCTGGGGTGACTTGTGAGGCGAAGATAAGAGAAGTGCTGGGAAGCTGGAATGAAAGGGCAGCGGGTGACTATCCGCTTGAACTTGATCCAAGGAAAGGCAGTTCAACAGCGATGTGTTTGTGGGAAGGGGTGTTCCTGGTACTTGTGGTTGATCCGTCCAACCTGAGGGGTATGATTGTGGGTGTGGGCTCTTTGTGTGTATCAGACTGGGTATGAGAATGTTCTTATTTATCTGTGCCTGTATGTTGTGTGCACATATCTGTGTGTGCACATATCAGGGTGCACATATCTGTGTGTGAGGTGCTGGGCGGGAGTCTGGGTGTGTGTATTGCTATCTCTAGGTCTGGGTGTTTCAGTGTGAGAGGAGGGAGGGCTGGGGGTGGCTGTCAGGCTGCACAGCAAAGCTACTTCAGGTAACAGTTGGGCATTTGCCTAGCCACCTATGGGTGCAGTGAATGCATCTTCCATACCAAGCAGAACACTCTGACAAGTTAAAGTCAGCTGTGGGGGACAATGGAATGGCATATTTTAAGATAGGAAGGTTGCCCACGGGGCAATCTCTGTTCATATTTCTGTTGGGGGACATAATGGTTCTGGAACTGCTTCACTGGCCTGGTATCTTAGCAATATATAAAGTTTCTTATAGGGGAAGAGCTGCTATATCTCTCTGGCAGGCAGGAAGGGCATCTACCCTGCAGGCGGATTCTCCTAAGCCTACTTTGCCTCTTCTCTTCTGTAGTCCCTTTCCCCAGTTGCTTTCCCAGTATCTCTGCTGTCTCATCATTTCTCTTTGCATTTTATTTCCTTAGCTGGGGAGACGTAGCCTGAACTTTGGGAGGGGTGAGCCATGGAGTGTCCAAGTCAGAACAATGAGATAGAGAGGATTGGTTAGGGAACCCTGCTTCATTTGTCCAAGAATACATGGGATGTTTTAACCCCAATTCTGTCAAGGACCTTCTGCCCCATTCAAATAAGGGTGCCTGGGGGCAAAGCACCTCAGACCAAGGTGCAAAAGGATGGGTACCTTGTAGAGATTTCCCTCTTTTCTCACAGGGCACTATCTCAAGTTCCAGGTTCAGCATGAGGGGGACTACAGAGTTTGGCGAAGGTTTGGTGAAGCTCTCCTGGATAGTGTTGATGTTGTCTCCACCTCCATCTCAACATTTTCCAGCTGGGCTGGGGGAGCAGTCAGGAGCCCCACTGCAGACACTGTGGAAAGCAAGGGCCCAGCAAAAGGGGGTGGACACACTTCTCTCCCTCAGCGTGATGTTGCTTCCATATGTATATGCCCTTGGGAGAGTGGCATGGCATGGATACGTCACCCTCGAGGTACCAGCACCAGGCGCAAGGGATACCAGAACAGCCCTTAACAGACACGCATGCCGGTAGTAGCAGAGCAGCAGAAAGGAGGCAGTCCAACGACACGGATAATCCAGATATATTGAGGGTGGCACCTCTGAGATTAGCACACGAGAGTTAGAAAGATTATAAAGATACATGATCCAGATCCCCTCCCTGCACCCTCCCCCCAACTGACAGACACACACAGCACAAGGCCCCTCTCCCCCCGCCCCCCATACAAATATGGCTTCTGTGTAATATGGACAGAGTGGTTCAGCTCAAAGAGGAAATGTCATTTTCCCAAAAGCGGGTGCTGGGAAACAAGGAGCCTGGCAGGCCTGGGGTCCAGGCTTCCTTGCTGCTGTGAGAGGAGGGGCCTCTGCGGAGGTGAGGGGCTGCGCACGGTGCCCAGGGCCCTGACCAGCGTCTGGCTGGAAGATTCAGAGGCATTACCTGAACTGAAGAGGGTAGGCAGAACTCTTGGATTGCAGCCTCCCCGGGTTTTTTTTTTTTTTTGCCTGTCCGTTGTCAAAGCGGGGAGGACATTCCAGAGGAGGGCGAGAGTGGTGCAGAGGGCACCTGGGTCTGAGGCGGGGCAGGGAGGGGGAGCAACCTCATCTCCACGGCAACCAGCTGGGAGGGGCATGAGAAGGAAGACAGAGAGCCAAAAGCGGGGGTGCGACCCAGCCCTCAACTCACTGGGTGCAGACTATGGGCAAAAGAAGTGACAAGTGACGGAAGGTCATTGCAGGGTCAGCGCCAGGGAGCTGCCTGAGGGGTGCATAGCAAAGGCTGTGGCACTGACTCCACGGCTCGGAGGAGGGAAACCAAGAGGGCCTGAATACTCTGAGTTTCAGGGGGAGACAGAACGGACAGCTGGGCAAAAACACAAGCTGGGGCTCCTTTCTCCAAGACGGATGGGCACTGGGGGCGGCATGGGACACAGCAGGATGGAGCAACGTCCCAGGTGGCGGACTGACCCTGGCTAGGCATCCTCCACTCCCAAAGCCCTCCTTCACGTGCCCACCGGCCGGGGACCCTGGCCGCCTCCTCGACCCTCTGTTCTCACTCACACACACACATACGCACGCGCACACGGTTCACATTATTCCCTTAGTCTGGGCAGGAAACAGCTCAGTGCAATGAAGCGCCTTTTAGTATTTTTGTTGTTAAGTTTGCCCCGCTGCTGAGGGCTGGCGTGGGAAGGAGAAGGGGACGCAGGGCGGCACAAGATGGGGAGGAGCAGTTGCTGAGCAACTCCGTGAGTGGCGTGGCTGGTTGCCATGCAACAGTCCCAGGTCTTGGGTAAGAGTGCGGGGCCCTCTCGGAGGAAGCAACCGTGTTTCAGGCCCCAGCGTAGCGGAGGGGCAGCTGCGCTCTGCCGTCCCCCAAGGGCGGCTCCTGTGCAGATGTGGCCGCCGCCACCTACGCCATGCTTCTGCAGGTCTGCCCTTCCTTTCAGGCACACGCGTCCTCCCCTTGTTGAAGACCTGGGTCTCTGCGTGGCTGCGTGCCTTCTGCTGCTCACATCCCCTCCGGGACTCCCCCATTCACCTCTTTTCCATTGCGATGGAAGAGGGGTGTTAGGGTGGCGACGGCTTCCCCGCTGACAGAGGAAAAGCCACCGCCAGCTCCTGCTCCCAACCCTCCTGTTCCTGGAGAAGTCTGGGAAACTGCTGTATTGCGGAGGAAGGAGAGCTGGTGAGAGCCCCCAGCTCCAAGCCAGCCCCGCTCCCTTCCCTTCCCTTCCCCTCTACCTTCATTCTCCTCCTAACACTCCAGTTTGCTTCTTGTTTTGCTTTTTTGTTTCTGTTTTTTCTTTTTCTTTTTTTTTTTGTTTTTGTTTTTGTTTTTTCTTTCCTCATCCCTAAGCCCCCGCCTCTCCAGCCTGGACACAGATTTGATTTGGGATTGTTACAAAAATAATAATAACCCAAACGCAGAGAAGCCACGGAAAGGGCTGAGGGCAGCCCTCTCCTCCCCCCCGCCCCTTCCCTCCCATTCCAAACCGAGTACAAAACCGCACCCAAAGCAGACATTCTGTACAGGGGGGTGGGTGGGCAGGGGAGCAAGCGGGAGGGGCAGCCCTGGGGTCGCTCTGTACAAGTCCAGGTTGGTGACGGCCCCAGCAGTCCCCATGGGGCCTGTGGGATGAGCAGGAGGTGGGCGGGCGCCCCTAGATGAAATATTCCTTCTTGTCCTCCCCGCCTGACTGCCCGCCTTCTGCATTGATGATGGCCGTGTCAGCGTCTGGGGCGTCATCCGAGCCTTTAGCCTCGTGTGTCAGGTAGGTTCCTGTGTGGAGACAGAGGCTCCTCCCTTCAGAAGCAGCTCCCAAACCTCTGAAGTCCACCCTGCTCACTTTCCCGCCCACCCACTCACACATTGCCCCTGTCAAGTTTCTCTTGAATAGAGTTTCAGCAGGGAACCCCACCTTATCTAATTTGCCTTTTGCTGCCAATGTCCCTCACCTGACACCCCTCCCAGTGGATAATAAATCCTGTCCTTAATTAGAATCTCATCTATGCTACAGGCCAAAAAATAAAAATAAAAAGAGGTGTATGTGGTGTGTGTGCGTGTGCAAGCTGGTGCGGGGTGGGGGTGGGGAACTGCTGTGAACAGCTTCATGAGCAATGCAGTTGAGATCTGGCTTACATTTGATCAGCCCATGGGGTCAGGCTACTGACTAGAAGTCATAGCAGCAGGGGGTCCGAGAGGAAGGAATATTAGGAGAGGCTGGAGAGATGGCATGTGTGCAGGAGGCACGGTGGGAAAAAAAGGGGAAAAAAGAAAACAGATCATGTGGTGACAAGAAGAGAGGCGGTCAAAGGGAATGAAGCTAAGCAGATAGAAAGGAAGAAAGTACAGAAAGAAATGGGACGGAGGTGCAGTTTCGGGAGCTGTCTTACAGCAGAGATCCTAGAGGTAGAGTAGCTTGGGAGCAGCATCTGAGTGGGAAGGTCTGAATGCACTTGGATGATCACCAAGTCATCAGGCTTTACAGCAGGGCTGGTGGTGCCCGGTTATCAAAGGGTTGGCACTGATGGGGTTGGCTGCATTTTTTCTTTCTAAAACACTCCAAGGGGCTGACTGAGTCTCCAAAGGCCCATTCCTGCAGCTTCTCTTCCTGCTTGCCTCTGATGAATCTCTGTTCCCACCTCCCAATTTCTCCTGGTGCTTCCCTCATGCCTCTGACCTTTGTGCCGGATCAAGTAGTGGCCAAGGAAGATGAGCAGGATGAGCAGCAGGAAGACGATGAAAGCCACAATCCCACCAATGATGGCGTGATAGGTGCTGGAGGATGAGGGCACCGGACTGGGGTCTGGAGGAACGGGGATGTACACAGTCAGATCTGGGGAGAACCCTTATCTTACAGCATCCTGACTTGGTCACCGATGGTCTTCCACAGCAGAGGATGGGAGAAGGGAACAGCATCATTCAGCAAAGGGGATATGCCTTATTTTGTGCTCTAGTTTTTTTTGCACTGTTCCTGGAATATAGTAATTGTTTTAAAACATTGATGTGTTCATGAATAAATAAATAAGTCTGCTCACACCCAACCATCCAAGTTGAGTTTTTGGCACAAAATCTTGACCTTGGTCAAAGACCATTGCTTTAATCCCAATAATCTTTCTTTCCTTTCTTTTCCTCCTGTCCTTCCCCCATTTCTGGATTTTGAAAGTGTTCCTTCTTCCTGTCCTTCCCCCCATTTCTGGATTTTGAAAGTGTTCCTTCCCTATCTCTCATGTCCTCTTACCCTCCTATCTGCTTGATAATTCTGAGCTGGTTCCTCTAGGGGGCTTCTCAGATTATTCACCCACTGCCCTGAGATCAAATAGGGAAGGAGCAGTGAAAATCTGATGGAGCCAAGAACTAAGCATTTTGATGGTACCTTATGAAATATAATAGACTGTGATCTTGTATAAAGAACAGTGTTCCTTCTTGGCAGAGGAATTTAGCTCAGTCCTCTAGCCTGTCCCAACAAGGAGGACTGGGACCCCACATTCACTTTGCCACCATCTAAAAGTTTGTGGGAAGAACAAGGACTGAATTGCTTTCCCCCATGATGGTGACATCTGTGCCACTGGATGGTTTTACAAAATCTGTCATCCACAGCACCATATGTATACAGAAGATAAATTCCCACAGCACAGACTGGGTCAGGTGTGGCAAGGACAGCACTAGCCACAGTCAGCGTCCCAAATATCTCAGGACAAATGCACAGGCCCAGGATGCAGTTCTGGTGTATCAAAATTACATTAGCCATAGATATGGCTCTCCCACCCATGGGAGAGCTGATGCTTTCCACAGACTCAGCTTGAGTCCTGACGCCTCATTGATTCCTTATATAGTTTGTCTTTCCTACCTTATGTCCTCTCAGGCTTGGCTGGGCCAGCTTTTTTGTTCCTTGCCTGTCTGTGCCTTATTTGAAAATAAAACATTTGTACTGTGGTTTTTTATGCTCTGCTTGGGAGGGAGGGAGAGGACGGACCCTGGGACTCTGTGGTATGATGGGGTGGATGTGATGGTATAACTTGCAGGAAACCGAGTGAGTTTACACAATGTCTTTCTCTCCAGAAGTACGGGAGACACAGTTCACATTGAAAACCAATCCTGGATAATTATTCCAGAGGCTATGGAAATGGAAGAGAAGTACAGGTTTCCATGGCCAAAACGACCTCTGATGTCCTCAATTACAGGTCCCTGTCTCTAGGTAGAGCTACATTTAATATCATTCCAGGCCCACCGAGGATGTTGCTGGAGGAGGATGCAGTAACTCCTGCCACCACCAGGCGTCAGCACTGCAAGCAGAAGCAGTCAAACTACTCGCTGTGCTGGGCTTTTGAGCACAGAGTGGAGGGAGATCAGCAAGATATATGGACCGCTGGGGCACAGAACTTTCAGTGCCAATCATAGTCACAGTTAGTCTGGAGAAATATGGGGGCAGAAAATGAACCTCAGTGCATTGTCCTTCCTCCTGGCATCTTACAATAGCCTTGTCTGTTGTGCCGAAGTGGCTCCCACATGCTGAGATCTGCTAGTGTAGTTGGAATCACCCATCCAGACATCCTGGTCCCAGGAACTTGGACCTCTTATCCCTGGGAGGACTGGTTGTTATCCCTTTGCTGCTTTAATGAGTATTTTAAGTAAGGGACCTCTGAAGATCCCCCAACAATGCATTTCCACTATTCTGGGGAAAGGCTTATAAGACTTTTTGGCAGGACTTCACTGCCATTGTAATCTTCAAAAAATCTCCTGCCAACTCTCTATAAAGGGGCCTCTGTGCTAACCTGTCACTTCTCCTGAGGCTTGGTTTTGTGGTCACAGCTTTGAGAAGAACTTTAGAGAAGAAGCATCACCTGGTCCCTCCAGAAGACTTGGCATCTGAGCAAAGATTCTGACTATCTCTCAGCATAGTACAAGCTTATCTGTCTTTTCTGCTCAGGTCCATATTAATGTGCCCAAGGTCTACAGAAAAGGAAATGTTAGAGTAGCATGCACCCTATATCCAGTCATAGGAGAAGCAACTCTGAGAATAGCCCCTTGGAGAGGGACATGGATCCACATTTGCAGCTGAAAGGCTCTATGGCCTCTAAATGCAGAATTATTCTTGCTATCAGGTGAGTGCAAGGGTTGGAGGATGTCGTCACTCAGGCCACCATTGCTAAACAAAGACAGATGAGAGCCCCCCTTCTATCGACTTTTTGTTATGACACATTGTAGAGTGGATCTAGAGCCTAAGTTCTCAGGCCCTCCAATGGTAGGCTGTTTTCCCTTTGCTCCCGCACAGTCATGGTATCAGTAGTTGCTCTCATGTAAGATGGACAGAGAAAGGAAATGCTGGCAGGGGAGATCTGAGAAGGGCTCACCGTTAACATTGAGAGTGTAGTAGGCCTTTTGGCTGCCCATGTTGCTGGTGGCTGTGCAGCCGTAGGTGCCACTGTCACTCTTGTTGAGGAAGGGGAAGATCAAGGCGCTCTCCTGGGTCATCTTCAGGGGTGGCACACTGCCCTCCTTCTCCCATAGGTACTGCTGGGGGCTGTTGAGGCAGACAAATCAGAAGTGTTCACAAGAGCATAGGCCACGGAGCCAAAGGGAGAAAAAAAATATCTGGGAGCAGAGGAATTAAGGACTGTTCGATGAGGCACAGTAAGTTTTAGGGGCCAGAAACACCAACCTACTCAGAGGCAGGGGCAGGTGGCATTCTGGGGATGGTGGGGATTTCTTAATTTGTATCTTACTATAATTTGGCTCCTTTTGGGAACCTCAGGGATTAAGCTAGGGAGCAGCCCCTCCCCACTTCTGCTGCTTTGCAGAAGAAACAATCAGGACAGATCTGCAGGACAGAGTTGGGGAAACAGGGGGCTCAGTTCAGACAGTACAGAGGAGATGGGAAGGAGATGCTAAGTGAAGCTAACAGTCTGAGAGGTGGAGATATATTAGAGGCCAGGAAATGGATCTTCTTACACTGGATTGCCATGGCCCTCACAGTGTAGCAACAGCTTCTGGCCCTCTCGGGGATGTGGAGGGTCTGGCCTAATCATCACGGTTGGTGTGTCTGCGGAGAAGGAAATGGTGTCAACGCAAAACTCCCCACACCACTTAGGAGCTCCCTTTATTCTCGAAATCACCCAGCTACATACTACGGCTTCTACCCCTAAGTGTCCTAGGAGCCCAAGAGACTGTCAACAAAGACTTTCCTTCCCCTACCTCTTGTGAGCAAAGACCACTATTGCTATCGAAAATGTGGGGGATTTGTTATATTGTAACCCCATAGTGATATGATTCCAGGGGGGGTCTGTCTGGGTGGGGCCCTAAGGAATATCTTAACAGAGAGCTGAGAAAGGCTAAAAGTGGTCCATCTGTGTCTAGCAAACTGCCTAGCAAATAGTGGGACCTAATACATATTTTTGACAGAATAAATAAACCTGAATTTGCCACTTATTGAGCTCACAACCTTCAGTTCTCTGTGCCCAGCAAGGGAGCTTAGAACTAGAAGCAACACTTGAACACAAAACATCATTTTGAATGGTCAGTCCAAACATGAAGAGAGAGCTTGGAAACGAAAAGAGATGGGGGTCAGATTTTGGCTGCAAAAAGGCACTGACACAACATAGATGGGCTCTGCAAAGGAATAATGGCATATGTCATCAACGCCAAAGGGCTGCTTAAGAGGCTAGCTCCAGATGGTCGCTTAGAACAATACAACCAGATGCTGGTTGGGAACAACAGATAAAGAGGCTGAGCTTCCCCTAAGGATAGAGCCAACCTTAACAACCAGTTAATGAACGTGTTTCAGTCAAATCAAACAGGACAAAGAGAATCAGGCCAGGTGAGGCAATGGGTGTTCCAAGATCCACAGCCATAGAGACCTCGAGCACAGGGCCTGGAGTATGGTATTTGTTGACTAACTGCTGATCACAATTGGGCCAAAAGGGCCCCTGGAGAGTAACTGCCAGAGGGTCTGGTATTTAAAAGATGAGTCTTTGGGGATCAGACAGGAAAGGGCCTTCCTTAGCCCTGGCCATGGACCAGGGCTCAGGGGAAGAGCCCAAGACCAGAACTAATCATTAGAGAAACACCTTATAGCAATATAGACCTTTGAAGTTTACAAACCTCTTTCATACACCTTGTTGTTTCATTTATCCTCACAATAACTCAGTGAAGTAAGCAGGAGCCATAAAGAGATTCAATGTTTTGGTCAACATAATACTGCTAGGAAGTAACGATGCGGTGGCTGGAATCCCCAGCTTGTCTGTCTGCAGATCGATCGAGCATCTACCAAATGGACAAGCGGTGACACCCACTCCTACCTCAGGTTAAAGTTTGAGTGATGGGCCCAGTAACTGATTAAACAACATTAAAGTTAGGAAAAGTAATCGGACTTGGGTCTCCCATAAGAAGGAGATTAAGGCTTTAGTAATTTTTTAAAACTGTCCAACTTTTAGATAATTTAGGATAATAAATGCACTATTTTATGAGGATCTTCTGTCTTCACATTTTAGTATTTCTTTTTTTCTTGGTTCCTCCTCCCAGAAAAGTTCTTTTTGAAAATTTCCTAATTTCCTCAGATGAGAAATTTCCAGATTTCCAAACTTCTCAGAAGTGTCCTGTCTATACTACAGACAGATTCTATGAAGGGGATGACAGTCTTTGGAAAGGTTAGGAGTAGTGAAAGTGACAGTGGCCACTTCAGGTCGGAATCCCAAGAAAAAATCATGGAGCTGGGGCAAATAGGGAGTACTCACTAGGGAAAAGATCTGGGACTAATGATGCCGGAGAGACTGTGTGTTCCTACCATCCATATTTTCCTAAAATAATAGAATGTTAGACTGTGAAGTCTTGGTGATCCCCATGTTCATCTCTCTCATTTAGCAAATAAAGAATCAAGCTCAGTGTGGTAAAGGAATCTTCTTAACATCTCTCAGCTAGTAAGGGGTAACGTGCAGACTAGGAACCACATCCTGGAACTCCTGATTTGCTACAGTTATCACTACAGTGTACAATCTAGTGGCATTACACCAGCCTGGCCCAGGGATTGTTAAACTTACCCCTTGGGCCAAATCCTGTCAGCTGTGTGCTTTTGTAAATAAAGTTTTATTGGAACATAGCTCAGCTAATTTGTGTACATATTGTCTGTGACTGCTTTCCTGCAGCAACAGCAGAGTTAAATGGTTGAGGCAGAGACCATATGGCTCTCAAAGCCTAAAATATTTACTATTGGGCTCTTTACTGTAAGTTTTCCAACCCTTGGCCTAGTCCGACCACCTCCTGTCTCAGCTGTTACCTATTTGCTTATCTGTACATGTTTTTTCATGTACAGTCATCTGCATTCTCCTTTCCCCATGCTCCATCTCATACCTGGTCCTTCTTCACCCCCAAGCCCATGACATACATAAAACTTCAATGCGTTGAGAGGTGGATCTGTCAGCTCCCTTTAGAGATTCATGGTTCACAGAGCACACGATGTTTGCTCCATCATCCTCCCGGGTGACCTGGAATGTCACTGAGCTGCTCACAGTGAAGGTTTTACCATTGGGATCTTCCTGTATTCGGGTAGGTTCTCCTAGAGTGCAGAAACAGGCACAAACACACACACACACAGAGTGATATCGTGTGGGCCCCACTGCAGACATACAGATGGTGAGTCTCAACTAAGACAAACTTAGAAAGTTGTGAAGTGGATATGTACACACAGGGAGAATGTGGGCCCGACACACATCCACACACACAAGTGTACACAAAATATCTGTCCATCCCCCATTCTCCTTCTATATCATGCCTTAAGTGCACACACATAGACAAGTCCTTCCCTCTCTCTTTCTCTGCACACCTCCCTTCCCAGTACGACCTCCTCCTGTAACCCTGAGGCAGTGGGTACTCACCATGGAGTTCTTGGTCACCCTTCCTCCAGGTGAGCTGGGCTGCAGGTTTGCTCCCAGAAGACTGACAGTTTAGGGTGGTTGTCTCCTTTTCCCGTAATGACGATTTGTAACCAGTGATTATAGGCTTCTGTGGGATTCCTGCCATGAATAGGGGATGGCCAGAATGGGAAGGAGAGGCAACATTAAGTCATAGTTCACCTCTCCCTGCAGAGGTGGCCTCTTTGGGGGTCAGGATACCTGCTTCTAGTTTGGTTTATGATGAATAGAAAACTAGAGAAATCATCTTTCTCTTTGATCTCCTCCCTGAGGACAAGAAGGGAAGACCTGGGAGAGGAGATATGGTAGTGGGGAGATATACCATACCTGAGATGTGATATGTGACTCGACACCTCATAACACAATGAGGCAGTGATAGAAATAGTGTGAGACTCAGGGATGCAAAGAAGGAAATTGAATTACAGGATAAAGATGAGAACATGTAAGTAACTGTAGTACTTGTCTTGGAAATTATAACTATACATTGCATGCACATCTCATGTTTTCCACACACAATCTTGAGAGACAGGTAGATTGAACATGATCATCCCTCTATTATAAGGAAATTCAGGTTCAAAGAAAATAAGAGGTTTGTCCCAGATCAAATAGTAAGTAGAGCAGAAAGGATTCGAACCTGGTTCTTTGCATTTTATCTCATTGCAAGGGAAACACAGGCTGAACTTTTCCACAATGCCTGGAGACTTGCCTGGTTCCAGACTGCTTCAGGGGCCCGCCTAGGGAGGTTTGTTTGCAAGGAAGCATGCTGTGGAGACACTGGGGTTTGGGAGCCTCACCGAGCACAGTGACGAGGGACTTGGCGGTTCTCACAGGCATGGTGAAGATGGAGCAGGTGTACTCGCCCTCGTCTGCCAGGGCCACGTTGCTGATGCTGATGCTGAGCTCATGGGGAGTCGAGCTAACCAGCTGAATCCGATTATCTCGAAGGGCTGGGGAAATTGGGAGAATTGGAAGCCAGGTTTATTGGCACCTTTCATGTTTATCTATCAATCCCAGGCCAGCTTCTTTAGGGAAAGGGGTCTAGTATGGTGGAGCAGTGTGGGGAAAAACCTGCTCCTGACTTTGAGCAGTCTTTTGGTCATCCAGCCACTTTTCTGGGCCACTGGGCATAGTAGTCTAAGAGATACTCAGAAAAGTAGGTTGGGTCTTGTGTGCTTCCTTGTGAGATACCTTGGGCAACACTGACATCAGCAGCCTGTTAGGGCACCTTTGGGGTGAAGTCACTTCACGACCCTATAAGACTATGCATGGTCTAGCTCAGAGCTGTAATACTGAAGTTTCTTTGGTACCAGTTGAGAAGCCCATGGCTTGTCGCTTCCTCAAATAGCATACCTCCATGTTTCTCATCCTCTGGACTACAGGGACAGTTCTCCTCAGGTTCTGCATTCCCCTTTCCTGGGCCATGGTTCCCAAGAAGACAGATAACTCAAGGGATACTACCTCTCTTCTCCCCAAAGTAGAGAGTCTGCTGGGCAGGGTTAGACCACTGTAGGGATGAGTCCTCATGATCTTTCACTTGGCACTTGAGAACCACGGTGCCACCAGCCACCACTGTTTCGTCAGATGTCCAGGGCTGACTGTCTGCAGGAGTAGAGTAGGGTTAGTTTACTGAGGAACCTCTAGCCCCTCCACCTGTTTCTGGGCCAAAGTCCACTTCATCTAATTCAGACCATGAAAGGCTTTGGTGTACACAAGGTCTCTGAGTACTCTTAAAGCTTCACACGGGAAGGAATAGAGGTGGTGGTGGTGCTGGAGGGGAAACAGACCTTATTTCTTCCTGCTTTGAATACACACAAAAAATACCAGAGTCACCTGTCGAGTATTTTCTGAATGAACTGACAGAGCCACAAACATTTAGATGAATAAAAGCACCCCAAGTCTGTACATACCACTCCACGTGTATCTTTTCTGATATGGTTCTACCATTCACCTTTGAAAACACACATACATATCTGTCATTCTGTGTTCTGCCTTCCTGCCACCACCTAAATATGAGAGTAAGAACAGGATAAGCAGTTGTGAGAAATAATCCCAAAACTAGAATGGGGAAAAGGCCACACCAGCCCTTGGGTTGTACATTCATTTCCACAAGAGGTAGCTGATAAAACTGCAAAACAAACAAACAAACAAAATATAAAAAATAAAAACAGAAACATTTTGACATACTTTTCTAGTCTTCTAATGATAACTTCCCTTCAATCAAATCCCTTCACACACTCCCTTCAGTGTTAGCACTACCCACCTCCCAACCCAAATCACCATCTTGCTACCATTTTAAAGAGTGAAGAACTAAAGTTTTATCTTCAATGGGATGAAAATACGCTTTCTAATCCCCCTCTCCTTAGTCGAATTAAACAAAACAAAACAAACAAGGACAATAGGCATCTTATGGATAAACCATTTGCATCCCAAATGTGCCTTCTAGTTAGGCCTAGCTGTGAGCTTCTCAGACTCATGGATGCTTGCTTCCTCCACCCAGGACTGTTCCATGTTCCCCACAACATGGGCTCTGATTCCCAGTATTGATCCACTCATCTTCAGAACTGACTTTCTATGACCCAATAGCACCGATTTCCAGAGAACTAATCTAAAATAAACAACTCCTTCCGGTTCTGATTCTGAAACATCCATAAAATCTGTTCTGTGGCCTGAAATTACTGAACCAGCACTGCTCCCCTCTGAATAGGAAACCAAGAAACTTAACTTCCTACATTCCCCTATCGAGCACTTTAAAAACTATCCCAGGCTTCCTTTGGCACTTTCTTTCTTGTTCACTGGAACTCCATTTCCAAGAAATGTACAATGAGAGCTCCTAGCAGAGAAGAGCCACTGTGGAGCAAAGGTGCACATGCCGACATGATACCAAACATCAACCATTCTGGGAGGTTGTTTCCAAACTAGAGCACAAAGCCTGGTGGTTAGTTTTAGTGTTTACAATTGGAAAAATGAGCACTGAGGGAGATCTTAGGGATTACGGAATCCAATTCCCTCATTTTACAGATGTAGGCAATGAGACAGTGGAGGTGAAATGATTGATCAGATCAGTCTACTAATCCTAGTCAGGACTAGAACTCTGTTCTGCCTCCCAATGTAGTGCTCTTTCCATGGGAATGCTTCTCAAGTAATCATTTACCTTGAGAATTAAAACTATGATATTGAGATTAGTGTGCCAATGACTGAGCTGGCTTAGTAAATTTAGAAGTGATATATTCCTAAAATCTCTCAACAAAAGGTTTGGGAAACCTTTTATTTACCATAGCTCTATGCCAATTTTTAACCATAGTAATACCATAGTAATCCATTTGTCACTGGTTCTGTTTGAAGAATTCTACCTTGATTGTGTCTTTCCAGAACCTCTTTATTCTGAGTAATATATCCCCTGAAATCATTTTATTTTTGGAAAGAAGTGTAGGGTGTACAGAGGTTTCTTTACTGGAGTAAGGGAAGAAGGAATGGTTGCAAGAGAAGTTGGTGGTTGCAGCACTGAGAACTATAATGTCAAAAGGACAGGAGAAAGATTTGTGTGGTAATGAGGGAGTGAGAACACGGGGTGATGGCACCATGAGTGGGAGGTGACATGAAGATGAGTGAGGGGGCTGAGGGACATTGAGATGAGGGGGCCTGGATTCTCACCTTGACTGGCCAGCATTTCAGGGCTACTCCAGACTGTGGAGCTGATGGCCTCGTCGAGTGGAGCCAGAGTTCCCAGCTCCAAGTCCTGCTCCTGCCAGTAGCCTGGGGAGAGAATCTCCATCAAGGATGAGCCCTACATATTTACTGCTACAGTTTGGGTCTGTCCTGTCATTGTTGGGGATGTGGGAGAGGCTAGGCCCCTGTGAAAGTAGGTTCATGAGGATACCTAAGAGAAGGTGGGTTTCTCACAAAGGGAAGCAATTAACTAGACTCCTGATAAAGGAAGTGACTTCTCTTCTAAGGGGTGAATTAAATGAGGATGTTAAGTTTTATCAGTCAATCATATAATGTGAGAACCAAAGAGATCTTAGAGATCATCCAGCCCCATTATCCCACTTCACAGATGAGGACAACAAAGCCCAGAAAGGTTAAAAGTAACTTGGTGAAGGTCACTACAGAAAATTGAAAGATAACTGAAGATTTTTCATTCCTTATCCAGGATTCTTTCTGCTATACCATATTATCCACTAAAATAACTACAGGCTTAATAAATAACATACTTTCACATTTAATCCTCTTAATAAACCTGTAAAATAAGTACCCTGGCAGTATGCCAAGTGCAAACAGAATGAAATGACCTGCCCAAGGTCATACAAATAGAACAAAGACTAGAAATTAAATGCCTGATTCCAAATCCAAAGCTCTGTTTGTTTCAAAGTGAGACCCCACCACTGAAGAAACAGATCATGATTACGGCTGAAAGTTGCACCAGGCCTTCCCAGACTGTTACCTTCTGTAGGGTGCTCAAATTCTCTGTTAAATCTTCCTACTCCACTCTCAGCCCCTCTACATCACAGACTCTGCTCCTTCCTCTGGCACGACCAACCCCCTTTCCTCTTCACCTCCAGGAACTGAGTCACTTCCTCTCTTCCTATAGGTATCTCTTAGACTCTTCTGTGAAGTACTGTAGTGTCACACGGGCCTATTTCCCCAACCCTACCTGTAGAGGCAGAGAGACAAAGAAACTGGCCATGCGAATCTTTTCAGGGTCTCCCGCCAGAGAGCCCTGAAGCAGCCAATCAGGAGCGCGAAATTCAGTGAGGTCATTGGCTGCGGAGCAGAGTCTGGAGCTTCTACGTGTCCTGGGCCCGGAGTCTCCGGAAAACTTCGCCAGTTCTCCCAGCAAGCTCCAGAGCCAGCGGGGGACAGGCGGGTGGGAGAGGTAAGGACGAGAAGGGGGCGCTGGGACCAAGAGAGAGCAAGGGGGGTGTCGAGACTAAAAAGAGAAGTGGGACAGGGCTTAGGTTCCCTGAAGAAGAGAGGGGTCAGGACTAGGGAGAGGATCGCCAAATATGAAGAAAAGGGAAAAAGGGGAGAGAAAGGCGAAAGGGGGAGGGAGGGGGAGGGGAAGGGGAAGGAGAGGGGAGGGGGAGAGAGAGAGAGAGACAGACAGAGACAGAGACAGAGAGAGAGAGGGAATGAATGAGAGAATCCTAGCGTGTGGATAGGGCTCTCAGATACTGCTTCGGAGGTTCACTGATCTCCTTTCTCCACTGCTCCTCACAGACATCTTCCAGGAGATTTGAGAAATTACTCTGTTTTCAAACAGGAGAAGCACTAATGTCCAAATGGGTAGACTGGGTAAAGCAGAGAAAGCAGAAACACTGTAACAGGTAGAGAGAAGTAGTCAGGGAAGGGGGACAAGGGAAGTGTTGAAGAGAGTCAAGAAAGAAGGGGATGAGACAAGGAAAAAGGGCCAGGGAGAGGACCAGGGCTGTAGAAAGGCTCTCCCAGGGTGCCAGCCCCTCACCCCGCTGCCTTCTGTGGGCATCAAGGATGGAAGCAACCTGAAGCTGGTGAGTGTTTCATATCATTTTCTAGGTTGTGTGTTTGTGGGTGTGCTACGTCAACACGTGGTAGGAGACCAAATTGGTTGTGATAAGGCCTGGAATGGTGGAGGAACAGGGAGAAGCCAGAGAGGGGTCAGTGCTCAAACCCACAGTACTGGTACCCAGTGCACAAAGTAAGCTTGAAATAGGCCTTTGCTGAAATGAGTAAATAGCCATCTCGTAACTTGGTATAGGACATTCAGTTTGCAGAGTGGATTTTCAACTATGAGTTCATTTAATCTCAAAACCTCTAGAGATAGGCAGCCAGATATATCACTTTTTAAGATGAGATTCAGAGAGGTTCAATGACTTACTTACCTAAAGGCACACAAATAGCACACCTCTCAAGAATCCTCTCTCTCTCTCTGGCAGTTTTCTTAAAGCTTTTTCAACAGCTCCTGTTTCTCTTAGCATTTCAGTACATTATATTCTGATTTAATTTTAGTTATCTGTCTCCTCATCTAAACTTTCAGCTGGTTAAGAGCAAGAGCTTTACGGTATTCATCTCTGTATCTTTAGCGGTATTCATCTCTGTATCTTTAGCGCTTAGCCCACAGTGGGCTCTCAGTGCATTTAATTGGCTCTGGTAATTCATTCAGCCACACTTGGCACTCTGCTATACGTATTGTTAATCAGGCAGTGCATGTGTTCTGTCTAACAGCATGGGCCCAGTCTTCACTCTTCTGTTTTTTCTTTCATCTCTCTTTTTATCTGCATCCTCCTCAGTTGCTTTTCTCCTTGCTCCTTGCTCATATTTCTTTCATCCCTCACCTCCTCCTGCATTTTGCTGGCATTTTTTTTTTTTTCTGCATAGAAGGAATAAGTAAAATGAAGATGCAGTCCATTCAAACCAAATTGAATTGTTCAGATGAGGGTACTGATAACTAAACAAATAATCTCCAATAAATGGCATATTTGAGATATGCATGATATACTCTTATTGCCTCTGTAGGTTTACAGAGAACTCACTGTGGTTTGTATTGTTTTAAGAAACTGTTTAAGAGGTGGCTTTTTTTTTTTCTCCCCCCTGGTGATGACATTTCTCCCTCTAATTCTGAAATATACTTGTAATCTCATGTATCCTCTTGAGAACTGTCTGTTAATATGCCTGAAATTCTCTTGCTGTTTTTATAAAATTGTAAACCTGTAATGATAAATTCTGAATGGCCACTCCCCTGGGAGTGGATGAGTGATTATAATGCTATCATCAGAAAAATGAATAAGTAGCAGAAATTATAAACTGGGTTGTGAAAGGCTTGCACCTTCTTTGAATTCAGATGGTGCCAATCATTTATGACATCAGCTTGAATTTCCTTGACAAATTCAGACTGAAAAGGAAAACTTAGGAGTGCTCTGAAAGGGTGATATGGACTTTGAAGTAGAAATAGTATAAATTTTGCTCAGGGATGTTGGAAGGAGCTGCTGTTATGTAGAACAGACAATGAGACCACATAACCATTTGTGAGGTAAGGCTGCTCAAGTAGAACAACAGAGGAAGAGAGATTTGGTCTCACCGATCACATTGTTTCTCTCCTTAGAAACCCTTCACTGACTCTCTTCTGTCTGCAGATAATACCCAAATTTGTTAGCCTGGCCTTGAAGGTCCTGTACAGTTTGAGGCCAACCTGCCTTTATACTTTGTCTTCTCTGCTTCATTCACTCCATATTCCAGACATATGAAGCAATTTGGAATTCTCTCTATAAACCATTTGCTCTCCTGTATCCATTCCCTTTCCTACAATAACTTTGTTGATAATGCCATTTTCCCATCTTTACAAGTAACATTATCCATCCTTAAAGCCCATTTTTTTGTGGCGCCTCCTTTGAGAGGTCTTCCCTGATTGTCCCAAATGGAAATAGTTTCCCATTTCTCTGAATTACAACACCGTATCTGATTTTCTTAAATTATGTATCATTTTCCACTTCGTACTGTAAGTTCGGCTTCCCTCTTAAATTATAAAGACTCTACAGGTAGGGCTGATATCTGATTCATCTTTGTATCCAATAGTGACACTAATACAGCATATTCTACATAGAAGGTGCTTAATAAATATATGTTTATTAAATGAATCAGACACTGAGCATCTTTATGTTATGAAAATGAGACTCAAAATCTGCCAGTGCAGAGGAAATAGCAAACCAATCAAGATGGGAATAAATAGGCTAAGGAAGAAGGTAGGCCATCCAGAGGCTGAAGCTCTAGAAATCTACAAGACAGAGGGAACTGATATTTATCAACATTTTATGTCAAGATCCAAGTCAGGTGTTGTATATTCTTTATTCCAGAACAGCCTTTCAATAGGTATTATTATGCATATGTTAAAGCTGAGTTAAGGAACTTTCCCATATGATATACCTAATAAGTGTTGGGATTGGACGGACTTCAAACTTGGATCTCTCTGACCACGAAGCCCCAGATTTTTGCACATCTTTGCTACACTGCCTCCCTCTGCAGAAGAATGTATTTTGTGTGTGCAGTGGTAGGGTAAGGGGTAAAGAGGGAAAGATTCTTCCCTGCATTGCTGGCCAGGGGTGGCTCAACTGAACAATATTCTCAACACTCACCTGCGGTATAACAAAAATAGCAGTGTAGCCAGTTGGAAATCGGTGCTCCTGGTGGTGGTGCTGTGATTTGTACCTACTGAATTACATTTTTAATTGTATTTCTTAATGTGTCTTTATCTATACCTTTGTGCACTCCTAAATGCCTTACAATATGGGACTCTTCAGTTAACCAAGCCACAGACATGTCTAGTAAAAACTCACTACATCTCCTCATGGTGTTCACAGTACTCCAGCACCCAGGAAAAAAACTGAAAGATTATCTTGTTGCTTGCCCTTAATTGCTTTGGGGGTTTCTTAACTCTTGGTTTATTTTCCCATGGGCTTTAGTATCTTAGCATTCCCAGAATTTTAAAGGACTAAATAGCCCTTTTACCAACTGATTTCCTTCTGATTGATTGTTCATATTAAGAGTAGCAGAGGTGGGAATTGAGACTTCTTAAATGTGCCTCTTCAAAGATGCATTGGCACCTATGATTCAGTTTTTCACTCATAACACAGGACCTTGGACATAGTAGGTGCTCAATAAATATTTATTGAATAAATAAATGAGTGCCTCAAATGAATAAAAATGTATTGTCTCCAATTTAAGTGACTCTGGTAGGGAAGTCTGTTAGAGACTGCTGGTGTAACCCCTGCCTGGTTTATATATCTTCCCTGCTGTCTGTTTTGGGGACCTACACTGCATTGGCATTGGAGCAGTAAACAAGGCAATAGGTGCACATTTGGGATGGTGGGACAAGGGGACAAAGCTCTCCTGATAACTGCTGCTGGCCTTGCCAGTGCTTGGGTCCAGAGCCCTACTTCCTCAACTGTAGAGAAAACCAGCTCCCTGAGTAGGAGTCGATGATGATGATGATGGTGATGGTGATGATGATGACTCAGCATTTCTCTAACTCCAGAGTTAAAAATACTGTTCATCCCAGCCTACTTGTTATTCCTCACGACTACCATGACAGGTGGGTGGAGGAGTGTTGTCTCCAAGGGAAAAACATATTGGGGGCTGTGTCCCAGCATACTGAAGGGACCCACTTTTAGAATGATTTATCCACAGCCATTTCTAGGCTCCCTGACCGGATGATCTCACCCTAATTTTTCTCTGACCCCAGCTTCTTAGTGAATCCTTATGTACATTTGGATCACACAAAGAAGAGAATGGCCATGGCAAAATCAAAATTAGAACTCAGCCCCTGGCGCTTTTCTTTATGCTCAGAGACACATTTTTCTTTGGCAGTAAATAATTGATGGTGCATTTGGAGGAAATTGGACCAGTTTCATCTGAATCCTGATTTAGATGATAATTCCAAGATTTGGGGGAGTTGTTTTGACTTTAGAACACAAAACCCTGATTGAAAAAGGACTCTCTTTACACTTAACTTCGTACAGTAGCTCTCAGACAGCCAGAAATTATCCCATGTTTACTGAGGTCACTGTTTAGTTTCCTAGTCTAAAACTTTGATAGCTTGAGTGTCAAATATTCTCTTATTTCCTGCCATCCATTCCTTTCTGACTTTGTCTCCTTCTCTTAAGTTTCTAATTCCTTAATATCTGTGATATTACAGTGTAGTGAGGCAGAAGCTGGGCCATAAGAAGTGGGAGTTGTTCTGTCATTTGGGATGCTTTGTCTTTTCAGGTGTATTTCCTTCTTTTACTGTCGCTCCTTAGGGATGGGTCTCTGTCCCCTCCCAGGGAGCACGTTCTCCTTTCCTTAGCTCAAATGCACTCCAGATCACTTCACTTCAGAACTTCAGAACTAAGTCATGCTCCAGCTGCCTGCCTCCTGATCTAGGCCTTCTCTCCACCTCACTCTCCCCTCCACCCCCTTTCTTCCTGGGCCACTAAGACAGTGCTCCTCCTTGTTCCCTCCCTCTATTATTTCTATCACTGTCTGGTTTTTCTTCCTGTAATCTTGTTTATCAAGGTGCTTCATTGGCCCAAAGTCACTCCCTTCTCCTGGCTTTGTTTTACTCTCCTAAGAGGCATAGAGACTGTAAGAGAACATAGATGGTAAATAGGTGTTGGGAACAGAATCTTCACTATAAGAAGTTTCTGACATACTGATGAGCCCCTTATCTTGGTAAAGCCTGGGCTAGAGATCCAGGATTTATAGAACCAGGGTTTCTACACTATTATTGTACTACTAGCAGATTATCCAAGAGATTTAGGCTTGAAAGGGACCTCTACTCCATCTGGGCTCAAACAGGTTGATTATTGCACCTTGGCAGACATCATTTGGTTCTATCTTAAGCAGGTTGAAAATAAAAGGTTTTTGCTTCCTGAGCTTGAAATGTTGTGTGGCTAGGCTTTTCCAGGCTGAAGGAGGAGGGACTCTTTGGGATATTTGGCTAGCTTGCCTGCGGTGGGCATAAGGGTGGGGTTAAAACAAAAAGCTTATCTTGCTATGAATCCTCTGTTCTCACTGAAAAACAACAACAGCAGCAACAACACAACCAAACAGACATTTCAAACATTTGTTCATATCTGAATGTTAAGAAAAACATATTAAATTTCAGATGCCATGAACAAATATATTTTATGTGTTTCCTAAAATCCTGCAGTCAGTTTGCATGTCTGGCCATTGTCTACTGGCCCTTAATGGCCACAGGTAGTTATACCTAAGATCTTTTTCATTCTACTAGACAGAGGATGGAACTGACTCTCTACTGCCAAAGTTAAATACTTCCTCTCCTTTTTCTGTTACACCTCGTTCTACCCAAAATATATCTTCTCTATGATTCTTGGGAGCATAGACTTTCAGAGTTGACAAGGATCCTAAGTAGTATCCAGTCTAAACTTCTCATTTTAAAGATGAGGAACCAAGGCTCAGAGAGGTTTAGGAACTTGAGCACGGTAACACAGGCAATTAGTTGGAGCTGTGGCTATAACTCTGTTCTCTTGTACTCACTGTCATTTTGTAACAATCCTTGTGAACTAGCTAATTCAGAAGTTAAGTTGCCATTGAGAGTGATTTGATTTCTAGTTACATTCCCTGTCCCCACTCCCCATCTCCCTGAAGGTAGTAGTGAGGAACTCCAGGGCCCCAGACGTCAAGGGAAGTAAGTCTACTAAATGCTAGGCAGGATGAAGAAGTTGGGGTGAGAGGAGAAGGGGGTCCTATAAAGACGCAACAGATGGCATCTTCACAAACTTCAGCGTCTTACTGGTGATTATGGTTCCTACAAAAGAGAAGGCCAAAGGGCAGAAGCCACTGCCATGCCCTTAGGAGCTAAAAGGGGTGACTATGAGAACAGGCCATATGTGTGTGCATGCATATGCATGTGCTTGGTGACACCTGCACGGCAGAGAGCTGAGGGAATGCTAACCTGATTGTGAAGTGGGAGACGGGGGCTAAAAGAGAGAAAAAAGCAGAGGAGCATGTCCTATTCTTGAGCTAGAGAGAGAAAAAAATTGGAGGCAGAAGTGGGCTTGTGGTAGGCTGAGGGGGGCCCTCAGAGACTTAGTTAAGATTCTGAGCAGCAGAGACTGGGAAGTGGGTGGCAGAGAAGGAGGTGGGGACAGCTGTTGCTTTGATTTGCTATTGAGTCAGTGTTCTCAGTGCATTAGCACTGGGAGGGAGCCCTGCCCTGGCCCTCAACCAAAACAAGTCCCTCCATAGCCAATACTGAGTTGTAGCAAGGAGAAATGCAGTTGAGAAACAAAAAGGAAGGAGATCTGATCCCCAAAATGCCCTTCCTCACATTAGTTCCTTCTTCTAGGCCTGGGCTATGTGGTATAGACAAGCATCTATTCTGCACTAAGAGGCAGGGAGGGTGAGATGAGGCAGAGCAGAGGGGATGGCTCAGTAAGAACTTCTGGAAAACAGGTCCTATGTAGGTACTGTCCCTCATCAGCTGTTTTTTGGATAGGTCCCCGAGGCCAGGAATTCTAACACCCTAAGCTGTTGTAGGAGTGTTTGTTTGCCCCATCTCCTCATTTCCTTCCCACCATGATCCCATACTTCAGAAACCAGGACAGGTATGACTTGGGATTCCTGAAATAGCGTGAGGAAGCCAGACTTTGTCTGAACTCTCAGATGTTCCCTCAACCCAAGTGGAGAAATGGCATACCCTTTCCCTAAATTTCTGTTGCTGCTTTCACACATATGTAATAGGATTTCTCCATCTTAGGAAAGTATGTGGGAAAAGAAACCTAACAGACTCAAAAGGAGAATTCAGTTTAACTCATTGGAAGGCTATGGAAAATAAGGCCTAGGAATGGGCAAGAAAACTTGGAAAATCACGGAGAAGTGAAGAATAGATTACCTGAGGATGAGAAATATCAGTCCAGGTTCCAACATCTTGCTCATACTCTCCAGTAGCTATCCCAATACCTCAATACCTGTTTGAGAGTATGGATGAATTCATTCCCTTTCTCAACAGACTCTATCTTATTCTCCTTTGTTCTTTATGTTGCACTTTAGGTATTTCAGGCTGATAGCTTGTTGTGCTGGGATAACAGTGCTGTGAAAAAGTTTAATTTGTTAGGAGTCTGGCAAGAAGGCATTCATCTCTGCTGATTCTGGTTTTCCTGACTTGTTTTTACTATTTCCCTTCACTGGATGATTAGAGTCAAGGATGACAGGTTCAGGGCAGTGGTTAGGAGCATTACATGAAGGAAAATGCGTTCGACTCTTCATACCCACACTACTCTAGTTTCCATGATTACCCCAATCCTAACTGAGATTTGGTCCCTTTCTAACATTCTTCTCTCTTAAAAAAAATCTCTATTTTTAAGAGTGGCATGTTGTTCACATTACATTACCTTGTCCCTTCCTGGGAATTTAACTTTTTCATGAAACAGACACATTCTCCCAAGTCTACAGATCTCAGTCACTAAAGTGGCAAATAATACTGTTCTGACACAAAGATTGCTTATTCTCTTAAACCTTCACTGAAGTTCTCTTTCTTGATATGGATACACACTCAGTTTTGTTCTCTAAGATGCATGCATATTCTGATCTGGTTATCCTATTTCTCTCTTTCAGTATCTGCCCCACAATGCACATAGAACACGTTACAATTCTCACTATTCATATCTCTGTTTTCATTTTTTTCTGACATAAACACACAGCTTTTCTTGTGACCTAGATATAGAGCCCTTTTCACATGCCCATATTAATCAGAACCCCTTACTTCCAGAAAACCATATGGCTTAAACTCAGAGATTTTCCCCAAAGCAGAATTCAGGCTCTCTCTTCTGCTCGAGCTCCCCAGGAGAGGGCTAGAATCCTCTCCTCCCCAGGGGTGAGGCTCAGTCCATCTGTCAGTGACATTGGACTCCAGGGCTTGGAAACCAGAAAAAAGTTGGCATTAAGCAGCAGTTGAGGATAAATGACAATATGGGAGGCCCTGAGGCTTAATGATGGTGCTTTTTATATTTGTGTGAGATTATAGTATTGAAATTAGAGGAGGAAACACATAACAATGTTTGGAAATACTTCATCCTCAAGAAGTAGAGTAAGAACTACTGAGAACTAGTGAGTGCAATTGTCCCATAGTAATTTTTGCATTTGCTGGGTGACAAATGATTAGGAGCAGATGGTAAACTGGCTCCTCACTTTATAATAGTGGAAGAACTTGGCCCCAGGCTCTTCAAAGACTGACCTCAGTGCTAAGTCCCAAGTTACCTATCACTGATGTACTTATTGGAGTCTTGCTAGGTTTTCAAGAAGTATCAGGTATTTAAGTCAGAGACTCAATAAACTAGTTCACTTTCAGCAGCTTTTTACCATGTTTGAAGTCTGGCTGGAATTCTAGGGTCAGAGTTGGAAGTAAAGAGCCAGGGCATAGAAGAAAAATAAACATATGAAACAAGGAACTGTATATTCTCAATGAAATCTAGTGTTGGAAGTACTAATTCTCCATCCTGTCTTGCCAGTGTATTAAGAAAGGGGAGAGACAAGTAATGGCTAGTTTAGAGATGAGTGGCTGAGACATCAGCCTTCCTTTCCCTTTCTTTCTTTCTTTCTTTCTTTTTTTTTCCTCCCTGGGGCAAGGTGATGGACCCGATCTTTCTGACCCTGAACTGGAAATAAATGAGCTAAAGGTGAGCTAAAGATGTTATAATTAGCAATCAAAACACAATTTGTGTAAGTCTAGCTAAGGGAAGGGAAAATAAATCCTTAGAGAAGACAACGTTTTAGTTAGTTCTTAATGTTATTTGGCTTTCTTTTTGTTCTCTCCAGGATCTTCAGGAGAAATACGGAGAGAGATGAAAGGGTTAAAAAATCCCAGATGTAAGAGTTCATATAGAAGGTTGATATATTCTTAGTGAAAAATGTGTTAGAATCTCTGCATTTTAGCCCTTTCTGAAACATGTCTGCTCTTCATAAGAACAGGGTGCTCAGGGAGATGAGTAGATGGGAGATAGTCCAGCTGTCACTGTAACCCTAATTCTGTCTTACTGAAGGCTTGCTCATAGAGATAAATCACTCCCATTACCTGTCCTTGAGGAATGAAATTTCTCCTTGTTCCAAATGAGGAAACAAAAGAGGGGTCCTGGAAATTCATTCTGGAAGACTGCCTCCCCAGCTGTACTCTGCTGCAGGTCATTCGTAAGCATTAACTATTATGCAGAAATTGACATGCAGAAATCAGCATTTAGGGGAAGAGGAGCTTGTGTAGTTCTGGTGTGATGAAGGGAACAGGCTGGCTAGTCAAAAACTGACAGGGGATGAACATTCTCAGCTTCTTACCACACTTGACGTCATCAGCATATTGGCAGATATCCCCAAAGAGTGGCAAAGTCCAGTTTAAAGATGCATCTACTGAAATATTGCCAAGGACCTGGACTCTGGGATGGGACCGTTATATTTAAGGTCATTTGATTCTGTACGAGATGACCATAAAGGTGACGGAAATGAGTCAGGGTTTTGATATTGGTTTTCAATGCCTCTCATATATTGGATTCCTCCATTGTCTATTCTGATAACCCATTATTATGTATTGTCTGCGTTTGCTAAGGTTGAGGAAAAATAAGCACCATGACAGGATGGTTAGAGTTGACTGTCAGGCTCAGAGTGCTGTTAAGAGGTGCATGCTTATGAACAGAGTAGGACTCATTTTACAGTCCACATTTATAGTATATACATGTTTATCATATATGAGCAATACTGTGTCAATCTGAATGTGACTATTTGTAGTTCTGTTTTTAATCTATGAGTACAGATATGGCAAAAAAAATTCAGTTATTTTCAGGCCATTTGAGGTCACTGTAGGCTCCAGTTTTCTGAGCACCTCAAAAAACACTTCCTTTTAGACCTGAGAATTACTTCCTCTTCTGTCTCCTTCCTACAGTTGATTAGATGGCTGTGTGGACTCCCCAGATCTATATCTCAGGGTATTTGTCCCTTCTTCCTGGTGGAGCAGGTCAGGGACCACAACTGAGATCATGTGTGTGATTGTGATGGGGGGCAGAAGATTCCAGCCCTGTTCTGAAGCTGCTCTGTGGAGAGTAAAGAGATTAGGAAGCTTGGAGGTAGAGCAGGACCACGGAGAGCAACAAGAAGAGCCTGGAATGTCACTGTCAGGAGCTAGCACCATGGAGAGCTCAAAGCACAGGTAGTTTTTGTTCCACAAAGAACAGGGGAACTGGGAACATGGTTTAAGGCAGCCAGCTCTCAGCACACAAACCAAAAGAATAGACACCAGGGCTTCTGTTAAGATCATGCTACATCCATCACTTGCCTCTCAAAGTACTGTGTTTCAACCTGTCAAATACACACAAAAAAGATTGAGCTAAAAAATAAGGACCACCACCAGACTGAGGTTGTCAGCATGAGCCTCTGTAATTATGTCAAATACCTAGGTATTTGTGGTGATCGTGGGGGTTTTAACTTACTACAACTAATTATGAATAAAATTAGGCTAATCTTCTAATGAAGAAAACAGTTTAACAGAGCCTGTACCCCCTCAGAGACAGGGCACAAGGAAGCCAAAACATGCATTATCATCAGGTAGGTAGAGTGATCTAATGTATCCAAAACTGCTATAAATAGTACAGACTTGATCATACATAGTAAAGAGGTATGCAATCATGCCTCTTAAGAAAGGCATTGTCCTCAGGACTTAGAGGATTCTGTGTTAGTTGGGAAATTTCCTTTAAGCTTAGGGAAATTTTGGTAAAGGAAGAAATAGTTCTCACATTAGTACTTGTTGCACCAGTGAAGAATATGTAGCTCTAATGAGCTTTACTGTGCAAAAATCTTAACAGTTTCATGTGTTCAAGACTCTTCAGAGCTTGGCTTCTCAGTACTAGAAGGGATGGATCTTTTTGCCATATATAACAGGATTGGGCTGGGTTTCTACTTGGGTAGTTATAGGGTCTCTGAGCATCAAGGTTCTGACCTTGTTAAAATCATCACCACTGCTGATCCTAGAGGCAGATACAGGTCTTTGGCCCTGGAGACTTGCTGTTCTCCATTTTATAATGACATAGAATGCATACACTTAATTTGACCAAGGTCTTAGATACCTAAATATTTTTCTGATGGCTTGCTTCTCCAGACTCTTTTTTTCTGATGGTTTGTTTCTATTTCTCATAAACATTCCCATGGGGATTGCCATTCTCAGAACTTATGTGGACCTATAGGACATGGTCCCATACAAGAAACAAAATGTTCCAGTATATGGGTCTATAGTCAATGGTTAAATAAGAAACATAAATTCTAACATAAAAGTGAAGATATAATTACCAAAACTTTCTAATACTGTGTATTTTTCATTCAGTAGTCAGTAAGGAGCTGGCCCAGTCCAGAGCTTGCTTTCAAGGAGAATATGGGACCTAGATTACCATCCTTAGATGAAATCCCATTACTGAGAATTAGATGAGAAAAAAGGAATTGTTGAGCCAGTATACAGTTCCACTGGAGTAGAAACAACAGCAACTGTGACTAGTCACAGCCTCAGGGGTTTCATTTCTCTGTTGATAACTGTGAAGATTTTTTCCCCTGGCATGTGACTTAAGGAAAAACAGCTTTTGGTCCCATTCTAGGTATCATTTGGACTGAAAGAAAGTAGAAACAGCAAGGAGTACCAAAATAAAATCTAAGGATCTACACAGCATCGCAGAACTACCCAGTCTGCTGTTTCAAAGTGACCAGAACACCAAAAAGATGCCATCTGTGAAATTTTATGACTGCAGAACTATGAGTCACTCTCTCCAAGTGAATAGTGAATATCTTCAACAAGGCACTCTTGAAATTAGATTTGGACCTCCTTTCTTCCTCAGTTGGAAGAGAAAGGAGAGAGAGCCTAAGAACACTGAGCTCACTCATTGTACTGTTAGTCTAAGGCAGAAGACTTTGAAATGTATAGAAGAACCCCAGGTTGTGCCTTAAGAGTTATAGGAGTGTTGGGAAGCCAAGAGGAAGGGAAAAGGGCTACAGGTGTTACTTATTTATTTCAAAAACAGTAATTCTCCTTTGATCTGTTTCACTTATTTCATAAAGGGGTTTCACATTATTAATTTATTTTTATTTTTTTGGTGGCTGGCCTGTGCAGGGGTCCGAACCCTTGACCCTGGTGTTCTAATATCATGCTTTAAACCAACTGAGCTAAATGGCCAGCTCCTCACATTTTTTATTTTTAATGTGAGAAAGCCACTGCCCTAGAGGAAACTACTAAAACCGACAGTGCTGCTCAGACCTAGGTGGAGCTTAGGATAGTATTCTTGGCATAACTATTGGGTAGGCAGTTGACATTCCACAGATTAGGCCCCACATCAGGCAAACTGATTCTTCATGGAATGAACTAAACTCTACTATACCAGTGTCTGATCGATGGCCTCAACTTTTCTGTGCCAGAAAATGGACATGTCTGAAGGGAAACCATATCCTTCCCAAGAGTTACAGCTGCAACAAAGAAGAGAACAGGAACAGAAACAGAACAGTTACAGATGCAACTAGGAGCAGAAATTGGATGGAGTAGATCTGCCAAGCAGATCTGTGGGCAGCACTAGAGTGAAAGCCTGCTGGACTTCT